>NC_073361.2:33777500-33902500 GCF_027580225.2 Misgurnus anguillicaudatus | reverse complement strand
CAGTCGGCCATTTTGGGTGTCGGCCATTTTGAATTTTCTCATTAAGTTCAGTATTTCACAAACAGAATGGCGTATCGCTACGAAATTTGGCATGGTTCATCAGTGACATGTTCTGAGCGCACCTATAAATCTTTAGGACGGCGCCACCTAGTGGTCAGGATATGTAAATAAATTGTTTAAAATCTTATGTCATAGTGGCAATTTAATCAAATGAAATAAAGACTTCACTCTACTGATTCCTTGGCTCATGCTGAGTCCGACTGTACCAAATATGTCTGAGTCAAACCTACTTCCTGTCGGCCATTTTGAATTATATTGAAGACCTACTTTTTCGAACTCCTCCTAGAGCGCTTTTTTGATTGGCTTGAATTTTATTAGGCATCATCTAGAGACACTCTAGACAAAAAGTTATCAAAAGCTTTTCGGTAGACCTATCCGTTGTCGTATCACGCATCAAAGAATGCGAGGGCGAGCACGCCAAAATGTGTTTGAGCCTGTATCTTCGCAAAACTTTTGCGTATTAATATGAGACTTGGTATATGTCATAACAGTGATGACCTGAGGGTGCATGCACCATTTCGTCACACTGCCCCCTACTGGTCACGAGATATAAAAAATGTCTATTTTTGCTTATAACTACTGCAAACTTGAATGTAAAATTATGAGACTGGTCTTGTTAGAGTTTGTGAGGCATGCCGAGTCAAACGATACCAAATGGTTTTTGGTCGGCCAATTTGTGTGTCGGCCATTTTGAATTTTTCTTTAAGTTCAAGTATTTCAGAAACGCAATTGCGTATTGTTATGAAACTTGGTATGGTTCATCAGCAACATGTTCTGGGAGGACTTGTAAACTTTCCGATGCCCCCTAGTGGTCAAGAGATTTGAAGCTATATCTCTTCATCTCTTTATCGTATTTACACCAAATTTGGTGGGTGTCATCACAATCAAGACCTGAGTCACAATTTATTTTTGGTCAGTGCCCCCTAGTGGTCAAGTCATTTAAGGCTATATCTCTGCATCTCTTTATTGTATTTACACCAAATTTGGTGGGTGTCATCACAATCAAGACCTGAGTCACAATTTATTTTTTGGTCAGTGCCCCCTAGTGGTCAAGTCATTTAAGGCTATATCTCCGTATTGCTTTATTGTATTTACACTAAATTTGGTATGTGTCATCACAGTCATGACCTGAGGCACCATCTATTCTTTCGGCACAGTGCCACCTAGTGGTCTCAAGATACGAAAAAATTGCTTTTTTTCATAAAACTAAAGCAAACTTAGATCTTAAATCATGACAGTCATCACGTATGAATCATTTTTTGCCATGTTTGGCTTGACCCCGGTATCGCTGCTTGCAGCTATATTTAGGGGTCAAGCCACGAAGTGGCGTAGACACCTATTGTTTCTGTTAGTTTTTAGGGGTCAAGCCCCGAAGGGGCGTAGAACCCTATTGTTATTGTTAGTTTTCTTATTATTATTATTATATATTATTCTTCTTCTTGTTCTTCCGCCATTAAAGTCAATGGCAGCCCATAGAACCGTACGTAGGAAAGTTATGAAATTTGGCACACATGTAGAGGACAGTCACAGAAGTTACTATAGCAACATTGGTGTGTCTGACTCAAACCCTCTAGCGCCACCAACAGTCCAAAAATCCACTTATGTTCATGCCCACAACTTGTGACCCGTGAGTCCTAGAAAATAAATTCTTGTTTCCTCTGAATCCTTGGCTCATGATGATTCAGATGCACATGTTGATGTCATTTGTGTCATGCACATCTTTCCGCCATTTTGAATTTTCCGTAAAACCTACTTTTTCGAACTCCTCCTAGACCGTCTGTCCGATTTGCATGTCCTTTGGTATGTAGCATCTAGAGACACCCCAGACAAAAAGTTATCAAAAGCTTTTTGATAGACCAATGCGTTCTCGTATAAATTCACAACATATATGGCGGCGAGCACGCCAAAACGGACGTGTGGCCGTATCTTCGCAAAACTTTATTGTATCGACACGAAACTTGGTATATGTCATTACAGTCATGACCTGAGGGTGCCTGCAACGTTTCGTCACAGCGCCACCTAGTGGTCACGAGATTCGAAAAATGCTTATTTTCGCTTATAACTACTTCAAACTTGAGTCTAAAATCATGAAGGTGGTCTTGTAAGATTCCTTGAGGCATGCCGAGTCAAACGATACCAAACGGTTTTCGGTCGGCCATTTTGGGTGTCGGCCATTTTGAATTTTCTCATTAAGTTCAGTATTTCACAAACAGAATGGCGTATCGCTACGAAATTTGGCATGGTTCATCAGTGACATGTTCTGAGCGCACCTATAAATCTTTAAGACAGCGCCACCTAGTGGTCAGGATATGTAAATAAATTGTTTAAAATCTTTATATCATTTGATTAAATTGCCACACTGACATAAGACTTCACTCTATTGATTCCTTGGCTCATGCTGAGTCTGACTGTACCAAATATGTCTGAGTCAAACCTACTTCCTGTCGGCCATTTTGAATTATATTGAACACCTACTTTTTCGAACTCCTCCTAGAGCGCTCGTGTGATTGGCTTGATTTTTGGTATGCATCGTCTAGAGACACTCTAGACAAAAAGTTATCAAAAGCTTTTCGGTAGACCTATCCGTTGTCGTATAACGCATCAAAGAATGCGAGGGCGAGCACGCCAAAATGTGTTTGAGCCTGTATCTTCGCAAAACTTTTGCGTATTAATATGAGACTTGGTATATGTCATACCAGTGATGACCTGAGGGTGCATGCACCATTTCGTCACACTGCCCCCTACTGGTCACGAGATATAAAAAATGTCTACTTTTGCTTATAACTATTGCAAACTTGAATGTAAAATTATGAGACTGGTCTTGTTAGATTTCTTGAGGCATGCCGAGTCAAACGATACCAAATGGTTTTTGGTCGGCCATTTTGTGTGTCGGCCATTTTGAATTTTTTCTTTAAGTTCAAGTATTTCAGAAACGCAATTGCGTATTGTTATGAAACTTGGTATGGTTCATCAGCAACATGTTCTGGGAGGACTTGTAAACTTTTCGGTGCCCCCTAGTGGTCAAGAGATTTGAAGCTATATCTCTGCATCTCTTTATCGTATTTACACAAAATTTGGTGGGTGTCATCACAATCAAGACCTGAATCACAATTTATTTTTTGGTCAGTGCCCCCTAGTGGTCAAGTCATTTAAGGCTATATCTCTGCATCTCTTTATTGTATTTACACCAAATTTGGTGGGTGTCATCACAATCAAGACCTGAGTCACAATTTATTGTTTGGTTAGTGCCCCCTAGTGGTCAAGTCATTTAAGGCTATATCTCTGTATTGCTTTATCGTATTTACACTCAATTTGGTATGTGTCATCACAGTCATGACCTGAGGCACCATCTATTGTTTCGGCACCGCGCCACCTAGTGGTCTCAAGATACAAAAAATTTCTATTTTTTTCCTAAAACTAATGCAAACTTAGATCTTTAATCATGACAGTCATCACGTATGAATCATTTTTTGCCATGTTTGGCTTGACCCCGGTATCGCTGCTTGCAGCTATATTTAGGGGTCAAGCCCCGAAGGGGCGTAGAACCCTATTGTTATTGTTAGTTTTCTTATTAGGGGTCAAGCCACGAAGTGGCGTAGACACCTATTGTATCTGTTAGTTTTCTTATTATTATTCTTCTTCCTTCTTCCTCCATTGAAGTCAATGGCAGCCCATAGAACCGTAGGTAGGAAAGTTATGAAATTTGGCACACATGTAGAGGACGGTCTCAGAAGTTACTATAGCAACATTGGTGTGTCTGACTCAAACCCTCTAGCGCCACCAACAGTCCAAAAATCCACTTATGTTCATGCTCATAACTTCTGACCCGTGAGTCCTAGAAACTAAATTCTTGTTTCCTCTGAATCCTTGGCTCATGATGATTCAATTGCACACTTTGATGTCATTTGTGTCATGCATATCTTTCCGCCATTTTGAATTTTCCGTAAAACCTACTTTTTCGAACTCCTCCTAGACCGTTTGTCTGATTTGCATGTCCTTTGGTATGTAGCATCTAGAGACACCCCAGACAAAAATTTATCAAAAGCTTTTTGATAGACCAATGCGTTCTCATATAAATTGATAACATATATGGCGGCGAGCACGCCAAAACGGACGTGAGGCTGTATCTTCGCAACGCTTTGGTGTATTGACACGAAACTTGGTATATGTCATAACAGTCATGACCTGAGGGTGCCTGCAACGTTTTGTCACAGCGCCACCTAGTGGTCACCAGATTAAAAAAATGCCTATTTTCGCTTATAACTAGTTCAAACTTGAGTCTAAAATCATGAAGGTGGTCTTGTTAGATTCCTTGAGGCATGCCGAGTCAAACGATACCCAACGGTTTTCGGTCGGCCATTTTGGGTGTCGGCCATTTTGAATTTTCTCATTAAGTTCAGTATTTCACAAAGAGAATGGCGTATCGCTACGAAATTTGGCATGGTTCATCAGTGACATGTTCTGAGCGCACCTATAAATCTTTAGGACGGCGCCACCTAGTGGTCAGGATATGTAAAGAAATTGTTTAAAATCTTTATATCATTTGATTAAATTGCCACACTGACATAAGACTTCACTCTGTTGATTCCTTGGCTCATGCTGAGTCCGACTGTACCAAATATGTCTGAGTCAAACCTACTTCCTGTCGGCCATTTTGAATTATATTGAACACCTACTTTTTCGAACTCCTCCTAGAGCGCTCGTGTGATTGGCTTGATTTTTGGTATGCATCATCTAGAGACACTCCAGACAAAAAGTTATCAAAAGCTTTTCAGTAGACCTGTCCGTTGTCGTATAACGCATCAAAGAATGCGAGGACGTACACGCCAAAATGTGTTTGAGCCTGTATCTTCGCAAAACTTTTGCGTATTAATATGAGACTTGGTATATGTCATAACAGTGATGCCCTGAGGGTGCATGCACCATTTCGTCACACTGCCCCCTACTGGTCACGAGATATAAGAAATGTCTATTTTTGCTTATAACTACTACAAACTTGAATATAAAATTATGAAAGTGGTCTTGTTAGATTTCGTGAGGCATGCCGAGTCAAACGATACCAAATGGTTTTTGGTCGGCCATTTTGTGTGTCGGCCATTTTGAATTTTTTCTTTAAGTTCAAGTATTTCAGAAACGCAATTGCGTATTGTAATGAAACTTGGTATGGTTCATCAGCAACATGTTCTGGGAGGACTTGTAAACTTTTCGGCGCCCCCTAGTGGTCAAGAGATTTGAAGCTATATCTCTGCATCTCTTTATCGTATTTACACCAAATTTGGTGGGTGTCATCACAATCAAGACCTGAGTCACAATTTATTTTTTGGTCAGTGCCCCCTAGTGGTCAAGTGATTTAAGGCTATATCTCTGCATCTCTTTATTGTATTTACACCAAATTTGGTGGGTGTCATCACAATCAAGACCTGAGGCACCATCTATTGTTTCGGCACAGCGCCACCTAGTGGTCTCAAGATACAAAAAAATGCTATTTTTTCATAAAACTAATGCAAACTTAGATGTTAAATCATGGCAGTCATCACGTATGAATCATTTTTTGCCATGTTTGGCTTGACCCCGGTATCGCTGCTTGCAGCTATATTTATTATTATTATTATTATTATTATTATGTTTCCTCTTCCGCCATTGAAGTCAATGGCAGCCCCTAGAACCGTACATAGGAAAGTTATGAAATTTGGCACACATGTAGAGGACAGTCTCAGAAGTTACTATAGCAACATTGGTGTGTCTGACTCAAACCCTCTAGCGCCACCAACAGTCCAAAAATCCACTTATGTTCATGCTCACAACTTCTGACCCGTGAGTCCTAGAAACTAAATTGTTGTTTCCTCTGAATCCTTGGCTGATGATGATTCAAATGCACACATTAATGTCATTTGTGTCATGCACATCTTTCCGCCATTTTGAATTTTCCGTAAAACCTACTTTTTCGAACTCCTCCTAGACTGTTTGTCCAATTTGCATGTCCTTTGGTATGTAGCATCTAGAGACACCCCAGACAAAAAGTTATCAAAAGCTTTTTGATAGACCAATGCGTTCTCATATAAATTGACAACATATATGGCGGCGAGCACGCCAAAATGGACGTGAGGCTGTATCTTTGCAACACTTTGGTCTATCGACATGAAACTTGGTATATGTCATTACAGTCATGACCTGAGGGTGCCTGCAACGTTTCGTCACAGCGCCACCTAGTGGTAACGAGATTCAAAAAATGACTATTTTCGCTTATAACTACTTCAAACTTGAGTCTAAAATCATGAAGGTGGTCTTGTTAGATTCCTTGAGGCATGCCGAGTCAAACGATACCAAACGGTTTTCTGTCGGCCATTTTGGGTGTCGGCCATTTTGAATTTTCTCATTAAGTTCAGTATTTCACAAACAGAATGGCGTATCGCTACGAAATTTGGCATGGTTCATCAGTGACATGTTCTGAGCGCACCTATAAATCTTTAGGACGGCGCCACCTAGTGGTCAGGATATGTAAATAAATTATTTAAAATCTTTATTTCATTTGATTAAATTGCCACTATGACATAAGACTTCACTCTATTGATTCCTTGGCTCATGCTGAGTCCGACTGTACCAAATATGTCTGAGTCAAACCTACTTCCTATCGGCCATTTTGAATTATATTGAACACCCACTTTTTCGAACTCCTCCTAAAGCGCTTGTGTGATTGGCTTGATTTTTGGTATGCATCATCTAGAGACACTCTAGACAAAAAGTTATCAAAAGATTTTCGGTAGACCTATCCGTTGTCGTATAACGTATCAAAGAATGCGAGGGCGAGCACGCCAAAATGTGTTTGAGCCTGTATCTTCGCAAAACTTTTGCGTATTAATATGAGACTTGGGATATGTCATAACAGTGATGACCTGAGGGTGCATGCACCATTTCGTCACACTGCCCCCTACTGGTCACGAGATATAAAAAATGTCTATTTTGCTTATAACTACTGCAAACTTGAATGTAAAATTATGAGACTGGTCTTGTTAGATTTCGTGAGGCATGGCGAGTCAAACGATACCAAATGGTTTTTGGTCGGCCATTTTGTGTGTCGGCCATTTTGAATTTTTCTTTAAGTTCAAGTATTTCAGAAACGCAATTGCGTATTGTTATGAAACTTGGTATGGTTCATCAGCAACATGTTCTGGGAGGACTTGTAAACTTTCCGGTGCCCCCTAGTGGTCAAGAGATTTGAAGCTATATCTCTGCATCTCTTTATCGTATTTACACCAAATTTGGTGGGTGTCATCACAATCAAGACCTGAGTCACAATTTATTTTTTGGTCAGTGCCCCCTAGTGGTCAAGTCATTTAAGGCTATATCTCCGTATCGCTTTATTGTATTTACACTAAATTTGGTATGTGTCATCACAGTCATGACCTGAGGCACCATCTATTCTTTCAGCACAGTGCCACCTAGTGGTCTCAAGATACAAAAAAATTGCTTTTTTTCATAAAACTAATGCAAACTTAGATCTTAAATCATGACAGTCATCACGTATGAATCATTTTTTGCCATGTTTGGCTTGACCCCGGTATCGCTGCTTGCAGCTATATTCTTATTATTATTATTCAGTTTCTTGTTCTTCCGCCATTGAAGTCAATGGCAGCCCATAGAACCGTACGTAGGAAAGTTATGAAATTTGGCACACATGTAGAGGACAGTCTCAGAAGTTACTATAGCAACATTGGTGTGTCTGACTCAAACCCTCTAGCGCCACCAACAGTCCAAAAATCCACTTATGTTCATGCTCATAACTTCTGACCCGTGAGTCCTAGAAACTAAATTCCTTGTTTCCTCTGAATCCTTGGCTCATGATGATTCAATGGCACACATTGATATCATTTGTGTCATGCACATCTTTCCGCCATTTTGAATTTTCCGTAAAACCTACTTTTTCGAACTCCTCCTAGACCGTTTGTCCGATTTGCATGTCCTTTGGTATGTAGCATCTAGAGACACCCCAGACAAAAAGTTATCAAAAGCTTTTTGATAGACCAATGCGTTCTCATATAAATTGACAACATATATGGCGGCGAGCACGCCAAAATGGACGTGAGGCTGTATCTTCGCAAAACTTTGGTGTATCGACACGAAACTTGGTATATGTCATTACAGTCATGGCCTGAGGGTGCCTGCAACGTTTCGTCACAGTGCCACCTAGTGGTCACGAGATTCGAAAAATGCTTATTTTCACTTATAACTACTTCAAACTTGAGTCTAAAATCATGAAGGTGGTCTTGTTAGATTCCTTGAGGCATGCCGAGTCAAACGATACCAAACGGTTTTCGGTCTGCCATTTTGGGTGTCGGCCATTTTGAATTTTCTCATTAAGTTCAGTATTTCACAAACAGAATGGCGTATCGCTACGAAATTTGGCATGGTTCATCAGTGACATGTTCTGAGCGCACCTATAAATCTTTAGGACGGCGCCACCTAGTGGTCAGGATATGTAAATAAATTGTTTAAAATCTTTATATCATTTGATTAAATTGCCACTATGACATAAGACTTCACTCTATTGATTCCTTGGCTCATGCTGAGTCCGACTGTACCAAATATGTCTGAGTCAAACCTACTTCCTGTCGGCCATTTTGAATTATATTGAACACCTACTTTTTCGAACTCCTCCTAGAGCGCTCGTGTGATTGGCTTGATTTTCGGAATGCATCATCTAGGGACACTCTAGACAAAAAGTTATCAAAAGCTTTTCGGTAGACCTATCCGTTGTCGTATAACGCATCAAAGAATGCGAGGGCGAGCACGCCAAAATGTGTTTGAGCTTGTATCTTCGCAAAACTTTTGCGTATTAATATGAGACTTGGTATATGTCATAACAGTGATGTCCTGAGGGTGCATGCACCATTTCGTCACACTGCCCCCTACTGGTCACGAGATATAAAAAATGTCTATTTTTGCTTATAACTACTGCAAACTTGAATGTAAAATTATGAGAGCGGTCTTGTTAGATTTCATGAGGCATGCCGAGTCAAACGATACCAAATGGTTTTTGGTCGGCCATTTTGTGTGTCGGCCATTTTGAATTTTTTCTTTAAGTTCAAGTTTTTCAGAAACGCAATTGTGTATTGTTATGAAACTTGGTATGGTTCATCAACATGTTCTGGGAGGACTTGTAATCTTTTCTGCGCCCCCTAGTGGTCAAGAGATTTGAAGCTATATCTCTGCATCTCTTTATCGTATTTGCACCAAATTTGGTGGGTGTCATCACAATCAAGACCTGAGTCACAATTTATTATTTGGTCAGTGCCCCCTAGTGGTCAAGTCATTTAAGGCTATATCGCTGCATCTCTTTATTGTATTTACACCAAATTTGGTGGGTGTCATCACAATCATGACCTGAGTCACAATAACTTTTTTGGTCAGTGCCCCCTAGTGGTCAAGTCATTTAAGGCTATATCTCCGTATCGCTTTATTGTATTTACACTAAATTTGGTATGTGTCATCACAGTCATGACCTGAGGCACCATCTAGTCTTTCGGCACAGTGCCACCTAGTGGTCTCAAGATACGAAAAAAATGCTTTTTTTCATAAAACTAATGCAAACTTAGATCTTAAATCATGACAGTCATCATGTATGAATCATTTTTTGCCATGTTTGGCTTGACCCCGGTATCGCTGCTTGCAGCTATATTTATTAGGGGTCAAGCCCCGAAGGGGCGTAGAACCCTATTGTTATTGTTAGTTTTCTTATTATTATTATTATTATTATTATTATTATTATGTTTCCTCTTCCGCCATTGAAGTCAATGGCAGCCCATAGAACCGTACGTAGGAAAGTTATGAAATTTGGCACACATGTAGAGGACAGTCTCAGAAGTTACTATAGCAAATTTGGTGTGTCTGACTCAAACCCTCTAGCGCCACCAACAGTCCAAAAATCCACTTATGTTCATGCTTACAACTTCTGACCCGTGAGTCCTAGAAAATAAATTCTTGTTTCCTCTGAATCCTTGGCTCATGATGATTCAATTGCACATGTTGATGTCATTTGTGTCATGCACATCTTTCCGCCATTTTGAATTTTCCGTAAAACCTACTTTTTCGAACTCCTCCTAGACCGTCCGTCCGATTTGCATGTCCTTTGGTATGTAGCATCTAGAGACACCCCAGACAAAAAGTTATCAAAAGCTTTTTGATAGACCAATGCGTTCTCGTATAAATTGACAACATATATGGCAGCGAGCACGCCAAAACGGACGTGAGGCCGTATCTTCGCAAAACTTTATTGTATCGACACGAAACTTGGTATATGTCATTACAGTCATGACCTGAGGGTGCCTGCAACGTTTCGTCACAGCGCCACCTAGTGGTCACGAGATTCGAAAAATGCATATTCTCGCATATAACTACTTCAAACTTGAGCCTAAAATCACGAAGGTGGTCTTGTTAGATTCCTTGAGGCATGCCGAGTCAAACGATACCAAACGGTTTTCGGTCGGCCATTTTGGGTGTCGGCCATTTTGAATTTTCTCATTAAGTTCAGTATTGCACAAACAGAATGGCGTATCGCTACGAAATTTGGCATGGTTCATCAGTGACATGTTCTGAGCGCACTTATAAATCTTTAGGACAGCGCCACCTAGTGGTCAGGATATGTAAATAAATTGTTTAAAATGTTTATATCATTTGATTAAATTGCCACTATGACATAAGACTTCACTCTATTGATTCCTTGGCTCATGCTGAGTCCGACTGTACCAAATATGTCTGAGTCAAACCTACTTCCTGTCGGCCATTTTGAATTATATTGAACACCTACTTTTTCGAACTCCTCCTAGAGCGCTCGTGTGATTGGCTTGATTTTTGGTATGCATCATCTAGAGACACTCTAGACAAAAAGTTATCAAAAGCTTTTCGGTAGACCTATTTGTTGTCGTATAACGCATCAAAGAATGCGAGGGCGAGCACGCCAAAATGTGTTTGAGCCTGTATCTTCGCAAAACTTTTGTGTATTAATATGAGACTTGGTATATGTCATAACAGTGATGACCTGAGGGTGCATGCACCATTTCGTCACACTGCCCCCTACTGGTCACGAGATATAAAAAATGTCTATTTTTGCTTATAACTACTGCAAACTTGAATGTAAAATTATGAGAGTGGTCTTGTTAGATTTCGTGAGGCATGCCGAGTCAAACGATACCAAATGGTTTTTGGTCGGCCATTTTGTGTGTCGGCCATTTTGAATTTTTCTTTAAGTTCAAGTATTTCAGAAACGCAATTGCGTATTGTTATGAAACTTGGTATGGTTCATCAGCAACATGTTCTGGGAGGACTTGTAAACTTTCCGGTGCCCCCTAGTGGTCAAGAGATTTGAAGCTATATCTCTGCATCTCTTTATCGTATTTACACCAAATTTGGTGGGTGTCATCACAATCAAGACCTGAGTCACAATTTATTTTTTGGTCAGTGCCCCCTAGTGGTCAAGTTATTTAAGGCTATATCTCTGCATCTCTTTATTGTATTTACACCAAATTTGGTGGGTGTCATCACAATCAAGACCTGAGTCACAATTTATTTTTTGGTCAGTGCCCCCTAGTGGTCAAGTCATTTAAGGCTATATCTCTGCATCTCTTTATTGTATTTACACCAAATTTGGTGGGTGTCATCACAATCAAGACCTGAGTCACAATTAATTTTTTGGTCAGTGCCCCCTAGTGGTCAAGTTATTTAAGGCTATATCTCTGCATCTCTTTATTGTATTTACACCAAATTTGGTGGGTGTCATCACAATCAAGACCTGAGTCACAATTTATTTTTTGGTCAGTGCCCCCTAGTGGTCAAGTCATTTAAGGCTATATCTCCGTATTGCCTTATTGTATTTACACTAAATTTGGTATGTGTCATCACAGTTATGACCTGAGGCACCATCTGTTCTTTTGGCACAGTGCCACCTAGTGGTCTCAAGATAGGAAAAAAATGCTTTTTTTCATAAAACTAATGCAAACTTAGATGTTAAATCATGGCAGTCATCACGTATGAATCATTTTTTGCCATGTTCGGCTTGACCCCGGTATCGCTGCTTGCAGCTATATTTATTATTATTATTTTTCTTCCTCGTTCTTCCGCCGAAAGTCAATGGCAGCCCATAGAACCGTACATAGGAAAGTTATGAAATTTGGCACACATGTAGAGGACAGTCTCAGAAGTTACTATAGCAACTTTGGTGTGTCTGACTCAAACCCTCTAGCGCCACCAACAGTCCAAAAATCCACTTATGTTCATGCTCATAACTTCTGACCCATGAGTCCTAGAAACTAAATTCTTGTTTCCTCTGAATCCTTGGCTCATGATGATTCAAATGCACACATTGATGTCATTTGTGTCATGCACATCTTTCCGCCATTTTGAATTTTCCGTAAAACCTACTTTTTCGAACTCCTCCTAGAGCGTTTGTCCGATTTGCATGTCCTTTGGTATCTAGCATCTATAGACACCCCTGACAAAAAGTTATCAAAAGCTTTTTGATAGACCAATGCGTTCTCGTATACCGTGACAACATATAAGGCGGCGAGCACGCCAAAACGGACGTGAGGCCGTATCTTCGCAACACTTTGGTGTATCGACACGAAACTTGGTATATGTCATTACAGTCATGACCTGAGGGTGCCTGCAACGTTTCGTCACAGCGCCACCTAGTGGTCACGAGATTCGAAAAATGCCTATTTTCGCTTATAACTACTTCAAACTTGAGTCTAAAATCATGAAGGTGGTCTTGTTAGATTCCTTGAGGCATGCCAAGTCAAACGATACCAAACGGTTTTCGGTCGGCCATTTTGGGTGTCGGCCATTTTGAATTTTCTCATTAAGTTCAGTATTTCACAAACAGAATGGCGTATCGCTACGAAATTTGGCATGGTTCATCAGTGACATGTTCTGAGCGCACCTATAAATCTTTAGGACGGCGCCACCTAGTGGTCAGGATATGTAAATAAATTGTTTAAAATCTTTATTTCATTTGATTAAATTGCCACTATGACATAAGACTTCACTCTATTGATTCCTTGGCTCATGCTGAGTCCGACTGTACCAAGTATGTCTGAGTCAAACCTACTTCCTGTCGGCCATTTTGAATTATATTGAAGACCTACTTTTTCGAACTCCTCCTAGAGCGCTTGTTTGATTGGCTTGAATTTTGGTAGGCATCATCTAGAGACACTCTAGACAAAAAGTTATCAAAAGCTTTTCGGTAGACCTATCCGTTGTCGTATAACGCATGAAAGAATGTGAGGGCAAGCACGCCAAAATGTGTTTGAGCCTGTATCTTCGCAAAACTTTCGCGTATTGATATGAGACTTGGTATATGTCAAAACAGTGATGACCTGAGGGTGCATGCATCATTTCGTCACACTGCCCCCTACTGGTCTCGAGATATGAAAATCGACTATTTTTGCTTATAACTACTGCAAGCATGTGTGTAAAATTATGAAAGTGGTTTTGTTAGATTTCCTGAAGCATGTCGAGTCAAACGATACCAAATGGTTTTCGGTCTGCCATTTTGGGTGTCGGCCATTTTGATTTATTCCTTTAAGTCAAGTATTTCATTAACGCAACTGCGTATTGTTATGAAACTTGGTATGGTTCATCAGCAACATGTTCTGAGAGGACTTGTAAACTTTTTGGTGCCCCCTCGTGGTCAAAAAGATTTGAGGCTATATCTCTGCATCTCTTCATCGTATTAACACCAAATTTGGTGGGTGTTATTACAGTAATGTTCCGAGTCACCATCTATAGTTTTAGCCAGTGCCCCCTAGTGGTCAAGACATTTTAGGCTAAATCTCTGTATTGCTTTATTGTATTTACACCAAATTTGGTGGGTGTCATCAGTTCATGGCAGTCATCCATATGATTCATTTTTTGCCATATTCGGCTTGACCCCGGTATCGCTGCTTGCAGCTATATTTGCATTTAGTAAGTGTAAATGTGAAACAATTCATAGTGTAGTTTTTGCTCAGTGGCTGTTAGTTTAGTTAGTTAGTTAGTTAGTTGTATTGATTCTGCTGTAGTCAGTACCTCATACACCTTACAACCCCATCTTACACCTGCTTACTAATGCAGTGACACATCATGTGTGTAATAAAGATTGAGGGATTTAAGGCAAAGCTCACATGATTATTCATGACTTCAGTCTCTGTTGGGTTTGTTTTTCTCACTGTGACAGAGACTTTCTCTTGTTTTGATCCTTCAGTTTGGTTAAATCTGTGTCTGTCAGTCGTATTCTCAGATCAGCAGTAGAGCTTTATTCTCTTTCACAAAACATGACGTGTCTGTCTGTCTGTCTGTCTCACAGCTGTCTCTCGCTTTAAAACATAGTTATAACATTTTACAGTCCGGCAAACACACAATTGTGGGAATCTGTTATTATTGATCATCTGGGCATTACATTTGCATGTATGCAATTGGCAGATGCTTTTACAATAATAGTTATACATTTTATCATTATGTGCATTTCCGGGGATTAAACACATGGCCAGGCCCAAACTAAATCTATGCCCGCAGATTTCCATGGAATACTCCCGCACGTGTTTGTGAGCAATCATTGACAAGCAGTACATAAACCCTACGTGTGCTGTTTGCTGTGACCGTTTTTAATGATAGACAGAACAAACCATTTGATATTTAAGATGAAATAAAACTTTCTGCGGAGATCTCACTTGATTCTGTCGTCTATGTGACGCGGCAGTAAGCACTCACCACATGATCATTTCAAATCCGTTTACAAGACGAATGCTCTTGTTATGTTTATGTTTAATATAAAGTTTACATTGTGTAAAAATTATAAAATTATAAATTCATAACGACAAACTTTATTCTGCTATAAACACTATAAACAATAATATATGTCATTTTAGATACAAAATGACTCATTGGATTGGCGTATTTATTTTAAGCCTTGTAAACCTTAAAAAAAGTTATAATTTAAAATGCAGATTCTACAGATTTTTCACAATGATCTACCAGTTGAGCCACATGAACATTTAACTGTTAGACTTTATAACCAATAAATTATCAATACATTCACATGAACATTCATGATCCTAATCATTTAATAGAAATCAGATTTCCATTTGTTTAACAGAAATGAATAGATTAAAATGATTACATGTACTGTAATTTCATAGCTGAATTGGTAGATCAGTGCGCTGGCAACACAGAGGTCATGGGTTCAAACCCTAAGAAGCAAACACACTAATAATATAAATGCAGAAATGTATGTACTGTAGTGTGTATTTGTACCGACTGTGATGCTGTCTCTTGTCTTTCAGTTTAATCAGTTGTGTATTTCTAACAGACTCATGATGAATGAACACAAATTAAATCCTCACATGTTCTGTAAAAGATCGTTTGGCCTTTAAAGAGAACATTTCATTGCTGAAGAAAAGTCCTGAGAGATCATATGTTACAATCTTATATAACAGAAAAATAATGCTGTCTCTGTTTCTCTCTCTCTCTCTCTCTCTCTCTCTTAGGAAACTAAAATCGATTGTGTTCGTGTGGCTACTAAAGGTGAGTCTGATTGAAACATGTTCTCTAACAACACTGCAGATTACTTCAACAACATGCTTACTCAGATACCTCACAAATAACCACAATGAACCACTTGCTTACTACTTACTAAATACTGCACAGTAAACACTATCTCAAAATAATAGAATGGTGAGAGCATTAGTGTACTACACTGTCACATGAGCGTGTTCAACAGATGTCCAGTTATCATCTTAATAATTCATAAATAAATATACTTATTGATAAGTCCAGTATGGTGTCCACACTACACGCTGTATACTATAGTAAATTACTGTGTCGTGTGCTTACAGTAAAATGGGCACACTACACATCCTGCATATAAACATTGCCTTCATTGTCGATCTATTGACTGCACACTTGGACAGTATCGTACATCAGCTGCTCAAACACACAAATATATACAGGTTTGTCTTAAATTCATGAGTTTATTCAGATTGTAGTAAATATAGCGTCATTCTCTAGTCATGAAACTGCAATTAAAGATGCGTCGTGAGGATGCAGAAATGAGCGCTTGGATGCGGACGCGCGGCGTTCCAGAGCTCTGTAGGGAAACATCACACATCACAACAGATGGGAAACGACTCCAATGAAACCCAGACGACTTTATGTATCGCAGTCCAGAAGCGCGTGTTGTGCTGTAGTTTCTGACCTCATGTGGACCATTACGAGACTTTGAGCGTTTCTCGACACAGATCCGTGTGCTGTTTGAGATTTAATTGAGCACAGATGGTACATAATCTATTTTCCTGTCGACATGCCACTTCTCTAATGGTGTCAAGCCTGTTTTATGCAAATGAGAGACTGTGCTTTTACTTTTCAAGACAATTGGGAACAGGAAACCCATCTGATGCAGTTCAGTTTTACCCTGGTGTACAGTACATCATGTGAGACAGTCTTTCTTCAGTTTTTATTGCTCTACCTCCTAATAGACCTCAACCGTTGCATTCAGAAAAGTAGAAAAATCTCAGTGATTTTATCTGTAGAGTATCTGATATTTAGTAGTAACGTATGAACCTTTCAGGACGAAACTACCATGCATTGTAAGATTTTTATAATAGTAGACTAGTGGGTTTCAGTTTAAATAAAAATGTTTAAAAATGTGCACAAAAAACGTGAATGCAACGCTTTCTTCCTTCTTTCCAAAGCGCTCCTGTAGCGTCTGCCGTTGCTAAGCAACATTGAGCCGCACTCTCTATAGATTCAGTAATGCGTCTCCATGCGTTGTTTCTTCTTTATGATTCAAAATAATGGCCGCTTGACAGATCGTACAGCTCTGGGTCAGCGATTCCTCCATCTTGAGTCCATGTGAAACAATATTGATAAGTAAAGGGTGACGCTAATTGGTCGGTTCATGTCACGTGACCTGCAGTACGGATGTGACATTATGAAAAGTTAAAATAATATGAACTTGCTGCAGCTCCACCGTGCATGGAGAAAACAGTGTGTCAGCATTTAATAGAACAAACTTGTGCGTGCAAAAGACGTGAAATGTGAAACGACCCCTTACATTCCTGGATTCCTGTTGAACACAACTCAAACCCATAGAGCAATTTATTGATTGATAAATTCACCTTCATATACATCCAAATGGAGATAATTAATTTTAAATGAATACTGCAGAAAAAGTAGTCAGTGCGTGTTACAGCCTTCACCTGTCAATCATAACTAGGTCTGCATAACAATGAATCGTGACTAATTGTTTGCAGAATAAAAGTTTTTTGTTTACATCATATATGTGTGTGTACTGTGTATAATAATTCTGAATATATAAATACACACACAAACATGTATAATTTTAAGAAAAAAAATATTTAAAGATTAAACACTCACCTAAAGGATTATGAGGAACACCTGTTCAATTTCTCATTAATGCAATGGTGTAATGGTGTGGGGGATGTTTTCTTGGCACACTTTAGGTCCCTTAGTGCCAATTAGGCATCATTTAAATGCCACGACCTACCTGAGCATTGTTTCTGACCATGTCCATCCCTTTATGACCACCATGTACTCATCCTCTGATGGCTACTTCCAGCAGGATAATGCAACATGTCATAAAGCACGAATCATTTTAAATTGGTTTCTTGAACGTGACAATGAGTTCACTGTACTAAAATGGCCCCCACAGTCACCAGATCTCAACCCAATAGAGCATCTTTGGGATGTGGTGGAACGGGAGCTTCGTGCTCTGGATGTGCATCCCACAAATCTTCATCAACTGTAAGATGCTATTCTATCAATATGGGCCAACATTTCTAAAGAATGCTTTCAGCACCTTGTTGAATCAATGCCACGTAGAATTAATGCAGTTCTGAAGATGAAAGTGGGTCAAACACAGTATTAGTATGGTGTTCCTAATAATCCTTTATATATATATATATATATATATATATATATATATATATATATATACATATAAAATGTATATGCACATGTAAATATTAAAACTATACATGTATGTGTGTGTATTTATTTATTTATATGTACACAACTATTATACACTGTACACACATATATGATGTAAACAAAAACTTTTATTCTGCAAACGATTAGTCGTGATTAATGGTGATGCAGTGATGTAATGATAAAGCTCTACTGTATATGAATAAATGGTTTAAAGTGACATTTCTATGACAAATACACACACAAGAACTTCACAGATCTTTAACTCACTGAGCATGTGCAATATGAACTTTCTGTCTTTCTCTGCTCTGTTCTAAACCTTACAGATCATCTTCAGTGTTTGTGCTCTTCATAGACAGCTGTCTTCTCAGACGACATCAGGAGCATTAAGCTGATTTAAAAACACACAGCTCATCATAATATATGCTCCTGTATAGCTCAGTGTGTTAGCAGTGCAAAAGGTCATGGGTTTAAACCCAGAGAACAAAATGTAGACCTTGTAATGCACTGTGTAAATATGATCTTGAGTGATTGCAGAAGTATTTTGATGGTCGTCTATGTAGTCAGTATGTTTTGGAACAGAGCGTCTGTCTGTCTCTCTCTGCTCAGCATTAATAACCCTGCAGATGTAACATATGCCTTCGCGTGTCTGTCTCTCTCTCTGTGCATGTTGTCCTGGATCTCTTCTCTTGTTGTAGCTGCAATTATTGTGACACAGCTGACCACGCCGTATGTGCGCATCGCACCCGCTGCGGGCGACAGCCAACTAACAGGTCAGAACTTACACTGTGTGTGTGTGTGTGTGTGTGTGTGTGTGTCTAAGTGAATCTGAAGAATCGTATTCACCACATCATTAAATGAATCTGAGTCAAAATACGCCGTTGTCATGCCAATAATTCCACAATACTAAATCCAGTTTTAAAAATGGTTTCATCAAGAAAAAAAGCATTTGTTTCATTTTCATCAGATGAAATGTGACCTGTACATGTTTTCGTGAGCTTCATCCATTAGTGCCTGTATGTAGTGTATTGTGTTATTCAGTATTTCCGAGTGTGTGTTGGTTGTGTAGTTGTAAATGGATTCGGGTTGAACAGATATAATTAAGGATTTGCAGGGTCATCTGTAGTCTGATTACCTTCATTTGATCTCTGATGTAGAAGGTCAGTTTCTATTAACTCTGACCGCATGCTGAATACACAAACTTCACTGTGTGAATAAATAAACTGCAAAACAGGAGTCTGATTTTTATTCAGCGCTTTTGTCTGTTTAAAGAATCAATATGACCCTGACAACCCGAAACTCAACACCTCAGTGTTAACAATGCATGACAACACAGATCCTATTCAACACACCTGTGAAATATAACATTTCAATTTTAACCAGCTGAAAACTCGCAACGGTGTTTATTGAAGATCCCAGATTCATTTAAAGGAGTAGTACACTTTAAAGATGGGGTGCGTTGACCTTCCATAGTAGGAAAAAAATACTATGGTAAGTCAATGGGCCCCATCTTTAAAGTGGACTACTCCTTTAATCTCACCGACCTTCTGTGAAATGCGAAATCTCCCCCAGTAAAATATTTCACTGTGGGTTTACCGTGGTAAAAAGATGTTGTACTGTATTTAATACTTCTCTGTGCTTACCGTGTCTGAACCATTCAAATGAGTACAGAAAATGTACAAACAATTAGGAAAACTTTGTTTTCAACACAGAGCAAAGTTTTTACGGCAATCCTTATTTCTGCTGTCATCCACTAGGTGGCGCTTTCAGCATCAACTGATCTAAAAACAGTAAATACTCTGTGTATGTTTTCATCATCACTCTGAATCTGATCTCTAACCAAAGTCTTTACTTGAAATTATCTTAGCTTTTTGCTCAAAATGTGGTATTTTTAAAGAAACCTGCCCATATTTGAGTTCATTCTTTTTTTTCATATATAAATTGTATGTTTATATATGTAAAGAAGAGCATTAAACTTGTGTTTAAATCATAAAAAAATGCTGGTGTTGGTTTGAAACGAGTTAAATAACAAAAATGACTTTATTGATACATTGTGCAACTATCTATAATCTGTCTGTAAAGGTTATATATCTGTAGTAATATTTCACATGTGTGTTACTACAAAAGGTAAAAGATGTTTGAAGACACTCTTGAAGACATCTGTTATCTGTTTTAAGTAGACGACTAGTTTGTCTTTGATTTGAAGCACATCAGACGTCATTTACATCAGTCAGGATCAAAGCATCATTTTCATTATAAATAATAAAGGTGTAAAACACATTGCAGCATCTTGCCTAATAAAGTTAGCGGCCAGCTGGCCAATAATTCTCTTTTATTTATTCCCTAAAGGGTTTTTTGCATTTAGCTCTTAGTGAATGTTAATTTTATTTGCGATTAAAGTTCATCACAGTTATAAAGAGAGATAAGACACTAATGCCTTCTAGTTTCTGCAGTTCATAGACCTGGTTGTGACCTGAAGAGGTGGTTAAACCGGTTAAACACAAAGTATCATGGGAATATTTTGTATGACAGTATAGAAGATTGTAGCTCACACTTAATTCACCTGCAGTGAAATAGAAACTCAAACCGTGAACAGAATCTGCTGTACCGTACCGCACCATCCATCACCATAGTAACGACTGATGGATGTCGTCAGGCTTTGATTGAAAAACTGTAGATGGCATAGTGAACAGATTCACAGCACATTCACTCGCTGCTATTTCTCATTCTCTGCTCATTTTGTGTGCTGGAAATTGATATTTCATCGGGCACACGGTTGACATGCCATCACATTATACAGTAAACGCTTTCTCTCTCTCTTTCTCTCTCTCTTCTGTGATCGAACTAAAGAGGTTTTTACACTGGGGTTTCCAGTTAGACTTGTGTCAGGGTTTCCGCAGTGTCTTAAAAAGTCTTAAATTCGCTGATCTTAAATAATTTTAAACAGGTCTTAATTTTCCATGTAAAGCTAACTCTAATGCTGCGTTTACACCAGCCGCGGTAGAGACAGCAAGTGCGAGTGATTTACATGTTAAGTCAATGCAAAGACAAGATTAGGCGTGATCCTGCGGTGAGAATTAAGCATTGCCGAGGGAAACACACGAGCCCCTCCCATGACACGGATTTCTGTGTGAATGTCTCGAATGACTGGAATTTCATGTGCGGCTTTCATGCGCGAATGAAGCGAGTAAACTCAAATGTTCAAGCGTCCAACTACGCGCGAATAGCACGTTTTTGCCGCCTCTACCGCAGCTGGTGTAAACACAACATAATGCTGATTGAAATTCTCTCTCGCAGATTGGTTAAACATTTTAAAATATTGTGATTTTAGTTAAATTAATGGGTTTTTTCTATTCATATATTTTATCATTAATGATCTCTTAAAACTTAAAAGTCTTGAGGTATAAAACTATCTTAATATCAGCGAAGTGTAAAAATCTTGCCCCTTCTTATTCTCATGAACCCAATCTCATGTCTCATTTTGTCTTGCGGGGTAAGTGTCTCATCACACCCCAAGAAAATACATCTTGTTTTTAAAAAAAACAAGGTTTTAAAAACTCATGGACAAATTATTCACATTTTTAAGTGAGAAATAAATCGAGTGGTTGGATGAGAAATGTTGGTAGATTTTCACAGTAAAATATCTGACTTGCAGAAAGAATCAATCTGAGCACAATGTGAGATGATATCGAGATCTTGGGTTGTTGTTCTCAAGTGAGAACCTTCTGAATTTCCAAATAATACAACTAACATGTTTAACTAAACTAACCTGTACATTTAAGACCTGGTGCAAGGAATCCTTGGAATGGCATTTTCCTCCTTTTGTCTCATTTGTTTTCTCACTTTGTCATCATACTAATGTTAGTGTTTGTCATGACATCACAGCAGTACACGTCTTCATATACAGTGATGATGACATCATGACATGACATCACAGCTCAGCAGATGATGGTTTGGATTTTTTTTGTTTTAGGGGCCGCCACCAGGAAACCTGACGCTGTTGAACCTGAGAAACAGACAGATCACACTGTGAAGATCGCTGGTGTCATCGCTGGCATTCTGCTCTTCGTCATCATCTTCCTCGGTGTGGTGCTGGTCATGAAGAAACGGTAAGATGATTTCACGCAATGTTTAGTCTGAAGGTGGGGAATTCACTGAGCATGTGTGCATCTGAGTCATGTGATCTGTACTGGATGCAGTTTATATGTAATTGCCCTTAATGCAGGGTTAATTCTTACTGTGTGTTCACACCAGACGCGAATAAAGCAAATAAATCGTATTATTCGTGTCGGACGCTTGAACATTTTGAGTCAACTCACTTCACACACATGAAATTCGCATAATTCGCACGTGAAATTCAGATGGTTAATGTGTCACCAATATCCGCCATATATATATATATATAAGTTCAGATTTTTAAACTTGCAAAATTTGCTTGAATCATGCATTACACGCATCAAACGCCTGCAACACTCAATTTGTGCTTCCTTATTTGCACAAATCAAGTCTTTGCTTTGCATTTGATGTAAACGCACAATTAGTGTTTGGTTGTGTAGGAACATCAGGCCACTTTCATCTGACAGATCCGCTTATATATAATAATGACATCAGTACATGTGATTCAGTGCTGTGAAATATCAAGAAGAAATATAAGTGTTCAGTGAATTCACCCCTCGACACCGTTTTACTGTTAGTTGCATGTATTATCAGTTGGTTTCAAGGGTTTATGTACTGTACAGAGACGTTTCCATGTAATTTAAGGCAGCCCGTGTGCTCATGAAAGTCTAATGAATGTTTGGTGATTATCTGTGTCCCTTTGACAATTGAAGACAGAATAATTGATTGGATGACTATGATAAGCACCATTACACGCTCTGTGACATCAACACATGCTGTCTGATGAAATATTCATCTTTATTTCTCCGTGCAGTTCTCAAGTAAACGTCAGTGATGTAATGACCCGGTGACAGGAAGTAGCACAAATATCTTCCAAGCAGGAGAATGAAACGAAAAGCAAGATAAGAGAGAAAATTTGATGAAAGGCTCTTTTTTTCCAAAGAGACGCCCAGGGCTTGTTGCTTCGGGCAAGTTTACATTAGATCTCATTTGAGTTCAGCGCAAATAGCCGCACTTCGGTTTTGGAGCTCTGTTTTACATTCCGACAGGGTTTTCCGTGGCTTTCCATGAAAGCGCTCCTCTTTTCGGACTTTAGATGTAAATTGAAGGCAGGCTAAAGTAAATATGTTTTTAATGAGAGTCATTACGCTCTTAGAATAAGGGTATTTGTCTCTATTGATTTTGCTGTTGAGTTTCAGAATGGCCAAACATTTGAAGAGGAATGTCTTCAATCTGCTGACTAGACACAGCAGGCAATTTACGTCAGATCATTTGTATGCGTTGTAGGCTAGTTTTTAGCATAATGACCTTGGCATAGCAAGTTAAATCTAAATGTAATTTGATGGAATCCATAGACAGAGACATCGGTAATTGAGTCAGGACCGAATTCACTATTAAGATGGACGTATAATAAACTCCGAGTGCTAGAATGACTGCGACTCGTGTCGGTCGCCAAATTAAAATTGTGCTAAATAACTTCAGCACTTGTGTCTGTGTAAGTCCAGCTGTTCTAATCTCTCTCTTTTCTTCTTTCTTTTCTTCTATCTTCTAACACACATCAGTCATAGGCACGATAAACACCAATCACAAAACTAGGGCTGCAACAACTAATCTGTAAAATTGGTAATAATCGATGATGAAATTCGTTGTCAATTTCATTATTGATTAGTTGGTATGTGACATCACATGCTCCTGCACAACAACTGACGGACAACGCAGACACGCGTCCGCTTCATAAAGCGCCAGCTGTGCATTTATAATTAAAGTCATGTGCTGTTTCTTCATACAACACAAGGACAATGATGGAAGTAAAAACAAAAAAGGCTTCCTGGTTAATTAATTTTGTCCTTTTGAATTTGTATTTGTTTAATTGTTTTTGGGTTTTCATAAAAATAGTATGAACCACAAACTAAGCATCTGTTTTAAAGTAATGGGGAAATCCTGTTTTTTAGTACGGTAACAACGCAACAGTGTAGACTAGATCTCTTTCATATCATATGACTTATTTATTTTGTTAAAAACAAGTAATGTTAATACTCATAAAGGTCAAAAGTTACAGATTAAAACAGGTTTATTAATCTGTGGCTGAATTTATTCAGACTCAATGTTTTCTTTATTATTATTTTAACATTTAAAGATTTTTTACTATTTAAAAATACTTTTTATTTAATGCTTAAAATATCAAAATCAAAAAGATTATATTACTAAAAGTAATATAGTAGTGTTGTGTAGTGTAGTAGTTTGTGGCTTTTGCATGTTTAAAAGTACTTTTCTACATAAAAATTCCAAATGAATAAATATTTAGGTTCATCGATTAATCGAAAAAATAATCATCCGATTAATCGATTATGAAAATAATCATTAGTTGCAGCCCTACACAAAACACAAATCTGGATTCATTATTTACTGTATTGCATTCAACAGCTATTTCTCACTGCGTTCAGTTGTCGATAAACACAGCAAGAACTAATTTTGGTGTAAATTATTCATAAAATCATTTAACGCAGACACAATGATTGAGATGTGTCATTTACACAGAAATTCCTTCTTCCTCGCAGCATCAGATTAAGACGGTCACAACACGGTACACGCTAATCTTAACCCAGGTGTAGGCTATTGTAACTGCCCCACCCACAGTCACGTCTTAGGCTCCGCCCACAGCATCGCCTCACATTACACGCCCCGTAAGGTCACGTGTGTCACCATGTCAGATTTTGTTCATTTTTCTATATTTTCAGACATTAATATTTTTTCGTTTCTTTCCTTCCATTTCATTCCCCCCTCACCTCTCCCACCCGCTCAGCAGAAGATCCTCTTACTCCTACACTTACTACCTGTAAGTAAAACACTTTGTGAAAACCTATAGTTACCATGCTGTCTTCCTCGCCTCTTTTGATATTCCATGCATGACTCCAAACCGGTGACGTCCATCTCCCTCTTAAACTCCAGACTGTCCGGCCTGCGCGTCGCCGCAGGTCTTTGTGATGTCTCCGGCTTTTGTTATGCTTTTAATGACGGATGCTAAAACCCAATCATGTTCCGGCATTTGCATAAAATTCGGGCTTATTTTGCCTGTTGAATGTAGTAATGATTCTCTCGAGGAAATTCACTTTGATGCTGGAGTTTGAAGAGGAAGATGTGATCAGTCACTGACATAATGAAAAATTCCCTTAGAGTTTAAGACATCCTTACGTAGATGAAATTAACGAAAACCAATCCGGTGTTTCTGTTTCTGGCAAATGAAAACTGAGCTTTATTCTTTTATGGGAATGAATGAATGACCCTTTACAAACATTAATGCATCTCCACCCTTCAAACATGTTCTGTAAATCTTCATCTCACTTCTGTTCTGCATGAATCTGTTTGCTGCATGTATCGTCATCATGTCACTCACATAGAGACCCGCCCACTCTTCCTGTCACAGACCATCTGTGTAATGTTAGAGATCAATTCAATAGTATCAGATAAGATTTGATGTCATTATCAAAAACTGGATGACAGGTTACATCTAGATGAAATGGTTGTAGAATATTTGTATCAGTCGGTAACTGAAGTTTGAATTAAAAGTGTTTTTGAGTAAGAATAACTTTGTGTATTTATTTATAGGGATCCTCTGACAAATATAAGATTTATTCTTGTTTAGAAGATATAAGTAATGATAGAATAGAGGAATCAGTGTTGTTTATACAGCTTCAGATCCCCCTTCGGTTGAATTTAAATCAACTCAATTGATATAAGTATACTGACAATTTTTTTTTTTAAATGCATGAACATGTTGAAGTTAATTCAGTCCAGTTATTATCTGAATGCAAATCCAGTTTTCTATTTAAATACTGACAGTAACTTTTGATAAACAATATTTGGGTTGTGTATTATTTTACAGGTTTGTGTTTGGTCTGTTTTTGAAGGGGACCTTGGGTTGTTGAAAGATCCAGCAGTTTGATGTGCTGTACTCCATCTAAAACACTTTCAAACATTGTTTTGTTCATTCTTGTATAATTATTGAACATTATAAGGATGAGGATTGACCCCTACATAGTAATGTACAGGTAAACATAAAATGTCAAGCTTTACTTCATGTGCAATAAGACCAGTTTATCATCTTCCCTCCTGTATAAACCATTGTGAGGGAATCTCTCTCTCTCTCTCTCTCTCTCTCTCTCTCTCTCTCTCTCTCTCTCTCTCTCTCTCTCTCTCTCTCTCTCTCTCTCTCTCTCTCCCCTGACTCGTTTAACTCGGGTGTTCTACAAAGCAGGAGACATTAATTAAATCCTTCACTGAGGCCTCACGCAGAACAAGAAACAAATTAATTGCAACAAGAGGGCGAGCATTTGTCTCGGCTGACAGATTTTGTGCTGCGGAGAGAAGAGGAAGTCAGATTGGTAGAAAGAGCCGTGAGACGCCCGATGTCGCCCTCTGATGCAGATAATAGGGTAACGCTGCGATCGACCAATCAGATGGGCTGTTTACTGGAAATGGTAATGGGATAAGATGAGGTTTGAGAATGAGTCACTAGCAGTAATCAGACTCTATAATTCAATTACAGTCTGATTAAAGGTTATTAATGGGTGCATGAACCACACCTGGAGATTTAAAGCTGCCATACAAATCCTCATTAAACATCCCAGAGAGGAAATGTGACTTATAAAACATTAGACTCATATAAACCAGAGAATTAATGAACAGCGAGTCTTCAACAAGATCAATGTTTTCCAAACGTTTTACAATTCTATACCCTACTAAACAATAAACGTCATTCTGTGTATCACACACATCCGATCTTTACGTACAGTCCCATATAGGTTCATGTAGGTTGTCTATGAACCGGAAGTGTCGAGGTGTCCTTGATCAAGTGCAAATGCAGTCCATTTACCATTTAGGCCCTGAAACCCTGAACTAAATGTTCTTGGTGGTTTTTAGCATGTTGCTGTGTTGATGTTCTGGGTGATTGTCAGATGGATGTTCTCTGTGACGTTCTGCTCTGTAGATATGACTGAAACATCATTGGTGAACTATGTTTTATCATTACTCCAGCAGTTGAAACAGACCATAAAACATAATCATGTGTACTAGTTAACTTTACACTGATAGGTGAACAGGTGTGTGCTTTTGAATAGATGTTAAGGAAATGAAAGTTAGTAAAGATCAGACCTTCACCCGTAATGTGTGTAGCTATAGAATGTTTCAGACATCAGCAGTGTGGGGTCGAGCTGCCCTCGTCTCATTCAGTCTGTCTGTGATGTGGAGGTTTTAAACAGGCCGAGAGTTTTTCAGCTCAGACGGAAGATGGAGGTCAGAGTTCAGCTCGATCGGGCAGAAACTGAATTGAATTTGTTGTAGGAACAGAATGAATGTTTCAGTGCTGCTGTGGCTGAGCTCCTTTAATAGACACTCTCATGTGTTTGCCTCATATTACAGCAACCATGTGCTTGTACATCCATCCACCTACCCGTCCATCCTTCCATTTATTCACCCATCCATCCACCCTCTCATCCACCCGTCTGCTGATTCATTCACTCACCCACTTGTCCATACATCCATCAGTCCATCCATTCAACCATCAGTTAGCATGTAACACAGTTGCACGAGAGTGTTTTGAGAGTAGAGGACTCCATATGCTTTAAAATCACTCTTTCTTTCTTGTACTACAGTGAAAACATTCTTAAAGAGGGGTCATGAGGGCTGGAGATTAAAAATACTGATATATAGGAATGCATTATGGTTGTAATGAAGGGTTTAGAATTGTAGTTTGGGCTCTACGGTTATAGTTGTTGTTCTGGAGCTATTGCTGAAGTTATAGAGCTATACTCAGGGGTTATAAAGTTAGGCTCGTGGTTTCACAGGTACACTCAGGGTTATGGAGGTATACTCATGGTTACCGAGCTACGTTCAGGGTTACCGAGTTACGCTCAGGTTACTGAGCTACGTTTGAGGTTACCGAGTTATGCTCTGGGTTACCGAGCTATGTTTGGGGTTACAGAGTTACGCTTGGGTTATCGAGCTATAACCCGGGGTGCGTGGGTGGGGGGGTTGGGTTATGGAGTTATGCTCGGGTTACTGAGCCACAATGGGGTTAATGAGTTATGCTTGTGTTATCAAGCTACGTTTGGGGTTACGGAGTTACGCTTGGGTTACCGAGCTATAATCTTGGGGGGGGGTGTTATCAAGTTATGTTCGAGTTATTGAGCTACATTCGGGGTTATGGAGTTATGCTTTGGTTACCGAGCTATTACCCCTTGGGGAGGATGGGGGTTATCGAGTTATGCACGGGTTACTGACATACGTTTGGGGTTATGGAGTTATGCTCTAGTGGTAATTGAGTTAAGCTTGGGGTTAGCGAGTTATGCTCGGGTTATTGAGCTACTTTCGGGGTTACCGAGTTACGCTTGGGTTACCGGGTTATGCTCGGGTTACTCAGCTTCATTTGGGGTTATCGAGCAACGCTCTTGGTTATTGAGTTAAGCTTGGGGTTACCAAGTTATGCTTGGGGTTATCGAGCTACCCTCTGGGTTAAATAGTGTGAGTAATTTCAGTGTGCTGTGCTGCCTGTTGCATGTTTTCTCTGTTTATGACAGCAGTCTGGATGAATGTATTCTTTGGCAGATGGTGGTACTGTTGCTGTCTGATGGAGAACAGCAGATGTTTTAAAGGCAGATATGAGCTTCACCTGCAACAGTTTCATTAAGCTGTCAACACTTCACATCTTAATATTTCTCCAGATCCTTCATGCCTGAAGAGCAATTTCTAATAAACACAGATCATCTTAGATTAAAACCATATTTCAAGTTTATCTTGAGTAAAAGACTCAAGCTGCCCACACTGATTGTTGATTTTTAGAAGTTGATGTAAAGAATAATCAACAACGGGCTGTTGGATTATTAGAAAATAATGCACACCCAAGTTGTTAATGCAGCACGACACAAAGCAGAGTGCCATTACACATTGGGTATGCATTATTTTCAAATAATTCAAAGAACCAGAGTCAATTATTCCTCTTATACCACGGTTACCACAGACATTGATCTGGTGGTTATTTTAAGACGTTTACCAGGTCAGGTGTGTGTTTATTAAAAAATAATGCATACACGTGGAACCTTTCTAAACGAATCATTCTCATCATATAATATATTATATTTACTTAACAAATAGTGTTTGTACTCTTGGTGAACAATCACTCTATAAAAAACGTATCATTTAAGTCCCCTAATTCTTATTCTGCAATGACTGATTTACTCAAGCCCTGATGTAACCAATCCCTGATGTTCTGTGATGTTGATTTGAGATGATCTGCATTAATAATGAGCCTTTAGAAATAAAGTAGAATAAAATGAATTGCTTTATGGATGCGTGTTGTGTTTAGTATGCGTTACCAGATCTTCTCCTGTGAAAGCAGAGCATGCTGGGAGTCTCTTGCATGTCTGGACGTCAGAGTCTGTTAGAGAATATGTGCAGGTGACCTCTGTATCTGTGGGAAATGCATTTGATGGCGGTCTGACAGCTGATGTCAAGCTGCACTGCTCATTTCAATGAGTTTATAACATCATCAGTCATACATACTAATAGAAAGCTTGTGGTTGTTTAACTCATCAAAGAAAAGTTCTGCCGTGAAACTGAATAGAGATTCTGTTTTCATATTGACCACATACATCTATAATATGCATTTTAAATGCTAACAAGTGATTCTTAGCACATTGTTAAGGGTGAGGTGGTTTGTTTTAGCACATTGTTAAGGGTGAGGTGGTTTGTTTTAGCAGATTGTCATCTCTGTGCTTAGATTAAGCTTGACTTTCTTCAGTTAAATGTTTAAAGTTATTGCAAACATATCAGAAAGCATTTAGTGGCATCAGTGTTTAAAGAGAGCTCCAGTGACACATTAACAGTGTCAGTCTCAGTTTCACTCTGAGGTTTCTCTCAGCACACAGATTTATATCTGTAAACCAGGAACAAAATGGCTTTTCTCTGTTTAATTCGTCAGTGATGGGGACAGAGAGCTTCGCTCAAGGGTACATCCGGCACTCGGCTCTCCAGGGGCCGCAGCCACCAGCGTTCGCCGACCGCGCCGAGCACGACGGGGGCTTTTATTTGTGTTCCTCTCCTGAAAATAAAGCTTACTTCTATTTGAAAGAGCCTTTCCACGGGTCTGTCGGAGTAGACTCGCTCTATCTGCAGGGGTGCAGGTTAAACTTCAAATGGATGTGTTCACAGCTGGAATAAGAGTATCTTTAGTTGCTTTTGAAGAAATAAAATAAAAATAAAGATAGCGAGAGAGAAATGGAAGGGTCTGTTGGGACAGTGACTAAAGTAGCCCACCGGCATTTGATATGCATGGCTGCTGAATCACCGCTGTGTTTGAGAGAAAGCTTGGCAGGAAGGTGCTTGTGTACTTTGTGTTTCTCTTTCTGCTCTTTTAAGATGGTCAGAGATGATGTTTTGAAACTTTTATAAAACTAAAGTTTCAAGGTACCCTTATAAAATTGTTATTCAAAGAGTGCATGGATGTGACCACTGTTACATGTGTAAGAGTAATAATGAGAATTTAATGAGAAGATTTAATGATCTATAGGAAGTACAATCTGAATGAACAAGAATTAATATGATGTCACAATACAACGAATCTGTATAATCTTTTTTTTTGTGGTGTTTTTGTGAGATTGATTCCTAAATGTAGACGGTAGCAGTAAGACCTCATGCAGAACTCACTGATGTCATTTGAAGTCATGCGTTTCCTCTCAGCTGGTTTCAGTCTTTGTAAGGCCTTCAGCTGTTCACTCAGCATCCTCTTCCTGTGTCAGGATTGATAACCGCATCTCATCCACCAATCTGTCGTGTGTGCTTTTCTTTTGCCTGCCAGCCGTGGTGCTGTTGAAGAACCTCCTGTTCTGCTGTATGTGTGGATGTTTCCAGCTCAATGTTCTTGCCAAACTATTTCTACTGTATTTACACTATTCAGCTATACTGTACTGAGCCGTCTTAGCTAATATACTGTAATTATATTAAAATAATGCAACATATATAACTTCATAGTCAACTAATGATAGAATAATAAAAGATTTTGTAATGAGCAGGTTTGCATTAGGTGACTTTAATAAATTTAAACGGGAGAGATGTTTTGGTTTACTACTATGAAAGCTGTTTATGAAAGGGCTTTATGGCGGTGGTATAGGGTGGGTTTTGGGATCTGCGCAGTAAAACGGACGCCGCATTGACACTAACAATTGTGCTGTTTCACCACATTCATTGTTAGCTTGTGAAAAATACAACTTGGTTTAAAACCTATTTTAGTATAATATTTAGAGATGCAACGATATAACAGCCAATAATCTGTATTGGTCACTAAAAGCAATTTTTAACACTATCAGGTATCCTGTCAATCAAAAGAGAACAGGAAAATGCGTATAGAACATGTAAAAAAAACATCACTAGTTTAATGTTCAAGATTAATGAATGAATAACTTAAATTAATTTAATTTAGTTAATACAAGTTAATATAACCACCAAACTATTGGTATCGGCAGAAATCAGTCTGAATAATCTGTGGAAACCTTTAATATCGGTGCATCTACTAATATGTAATGAATATAATATGTGCAGTACTAAAATACTGTCCTGACATTTGCAGTTTTCCCCTCCAAACCCTTAGGCAGTAAATTACAGCTTACACTTAGACAAGCGCATTCATTAAGTGTCAGTTTTGTGTCAGATGATTTAAAGGAAACAGTTAGATGATTAGCTTCCCGTGAGGCAGAAATGTCGAACAACAGCGGGGTGCAGAGCGCCATATGGACCAGAACCAAATAAACAAGATTGATTCCGAGTCGATCACGGTGGGAAACGATTCGTTAGCTCGGGGTCGTCGATTAACACGGGTCACGCTGGGCGAGTTCAAGGGTCACCTGTGGCTTTTTCCCCTTTAAATCATTAGACAGACAGAGAGGAACACAATTATATCTCTCAGAGTTGAACTCTGCTGGTGTTTTTGTGTCTTTCTCTCTGAATGCATCTTTCTCCTCATGAAGTGGAAACAGCAGGACTCATAATTATTCGGGATTCTTTGGGTTTGCTCTGCATTCTTTAACCCGAGTGTTTCGCATCGGTCTTTAGTGTTTCACAAATACAAAAACAAAATTAATACAAGAGGTCTGATATCCCGCTGTCATTTTCAGAGTGTTAGTAGACACATTTCAATTAGTTTTAAAGTGAACGACAGCTCAGAGATAAATCTGTACAGATAAGAAATGCACACCATTTTAAATGATGATAAGCACTGTATATTTTAATCTGCTATTGTGCACCGTCCATCATGTGTGTGTGTGTGTAGTTTGTGAATCGGTCAGCAAATCTGAGCTGATGTAACACAACCTTGAGAAATGTCACATGACAAATACAGCACCATCAAACTCTTCCTGTTGCAGCATATTTTCCCATTTATTAAATTCTTGAATTAAATGTTCAGAGCCTTGAACTGAACCCTCTGGCTTTGATATGAATCACAACATTACAAACTCGGATTTAAAGGGATAGTTCACCAAAAAAAAAAAAAAAAATCTGTAATCATTTACTCACTTTCATGTTGTTACAAACCTGTATAAATTTATTTGTTTTGATAAACACAAAGGAAGATATTTTGAGAATGTTTTTAACCAAACTGTTAGTGGACCCCATTGTCAGGATCTTGCCAGATCATTGTTTTGTATTCTGGTCTAGTTCTGGATGGCAGGGTCCTGACAGTACAATGTTCTGTGTGGGTACACGTGGCTTTATATTGTTTATATATTGCCATGTGTTTCCAGTGTCCCGTCACTTTTACCCCACTCCCTTGTGTTCTATTGCCCTTATTGTTTAATGATGATCACCTGTTCCCATCTTGATTTGCTCCCTTATTTAGTGCCCTCGTGTTTGCTGTCTTGTGCTTGATTGTTTGTTCATATGGTGTGTTTGTTCCCTGTGAGTTTGTAAGCCATATTCTGTCTAGTGCGTTTATTCATCTGTTGTCTAGTTTTGTGTTACTCTTCTGTCAGTTTATTGACCTGTTTACCCCCTCGTGGGTTTTTGTTTCTGTTTATTTAAATAAACCTTCTCTTTGTGTTTATCTGCTGTCTGCTGTGACACCCATTTACTTCTATAGTATACTTTTTTCTACTATGGAAGTGAATGGGGTCCACAAATGGTTTGGTTACAAACATTTCTCAAAATATCTTCCTTTGTGTTCATCAGAACAAAGAAATGTATGCGGCTTTGTAACAATATGAAAGTGAGTAAATGATGACAGAATTTTCATTTTTGGATGAACTATACCTTTTAAAGGGGACATATCATAAAAATCTGACTTCATGTTTAAGTGCCCCTTGTGATGTCAGAAGGGGATCTTATTATAATAATACCGCCTCTTAATCTGCACTATCCAACCACAGCACTGCCATTTAGTGCAGAGATCAGCTCATTTGCATTTAAAAGGACACACAAAAAACAGCAAATTTTTGCTCACACCTACAAAGTGGCAATTTTAACATATTATAATAAATTATCTGTGGGGTATTTTGAGCTAAAACTTCACAGATGTACTCTCTGAACACCAAAGATTTATTTGACATCTTAAAAATGTCTTGTGAAATCCCCTTTAAATCCCAAAAGTGAGCATTTATAATAAGCATTAAACAAATATTTTGTGTAAACCACACTGAAAAAATGATTCATTCAATTTTCTCAATATTTTTAAGGTAAGTGGTTGCAATCAATTTTTTAAAGCTAAATTTAAACAAAAGTTTCTTGTTTCATTTTACTTTACTATTTTTTTTTTTGTTTAAATGTAGCTTAATCAAATTGATTGCCACCACTTACCTTAAAAAAATTGAGAAAATTCAATGAATCATTTTTTTCAGTGAATGACACGAACACACTATTTGGTTTAATCATTTGTAAATATAATGTCATATGTTATTAAAAGATATAATAATATTAATATAACATTTTTGTGTACCTGTCAAAATGATTTGCAGCCGTGTGTTATAGTTTCTGGCGGTTGTTATCTTGGCCAGAATTAAACATTTTAGAGTGGCGTGTAATAGATAATTCTAGATAAGTAGTTTAGGAGAGATGCTTTATTGAAATGGTAACATGTTGGATTAAGGGTTTATGGGTAAAATTTAATAACTGTGTTAAAGAAAGTTTATTCTTTAAATGTTGAAATCACACAGATTTGTGGCTTCTACAAACGTTGCAGCTCATTGTGGGTCTGGTGAAAGATTGAAACATTTTACTGAAAATCTGTGAAGAAACCCATTGTGATTTTTACCTTCCTCTACCTCAGAAGTGATTTGATAACATTTGAGTAGTTACAGTTTGTAAAGGATGAAACTGGTTGATAAGTTGTATGTAAGTCCTGCGGTATATTTATATTTCATGTTTACTGGAGTGTCTGTTCATCTAAAAGCCCTTCTGGGCTGATGGCAAGCATCCATCTTTTTTCCATTTGTAAAAGCTCCGATTGCCGTGACCCTTAGCAGCTAAACGCATGACACACACAGAAATGGCCTTACTTTCATTTATTTATGTTTAATGTGCAGGTTTTGGGCTCTGTTTTAGACCACTTAATGCTGGGTGAGATCCAGAGACCGCTGTGGGTTCCATTAAAGATACGATCTCTCCTCCAGCAGACCCCTGAGACCCCGAGCCCAACGCTGGCCGTCACATTAAAACCCACCAGCAGCCACTAAAATACAAAGCAGAAGAGTTTGAACGCTCTGGAGAGTTTTTACCGTGTGCAGATGGATGCATTAAAGTTTCTATTAGATGCATTTGTTTGTGGGTTAGCAGTCGCTCATTTTGCTGGATTTATTATGGTTTCGTGTAGATAGTGACTCTTCTTAGGGCTGACGAGTCAAGGAGGTCACTACCTATATAGACAGCACATCAGATTACTGTCAAGAGTCTCAGCAGTGGTGATCTTCTCTTATATATATAGGGGACAGCGGGGCACAAAGTAATGCTTTTTTACACAATAAACACCCACAGCTACAAATGACAACACAAACATCTACACACAGCTACAAATGAACACTTAAAGTTTGTTTGTGGGATCTACAGTTATCATACAATGACACAGAAAGTGACAGGAGTGTAAACGTTACCCCATAGGTTGGGTTCATTGTAACAAACAGAGGGTTTGTTGTAACACCTGCTAGAAAATTTAGTTTAAACACAAATAATTCAATCAAATTCTGTCTATATACTAAAGAATATTGTTTATATATCTGCTTATAATAGATAGATATCCACACATTCATCCATCCATCATCCTTCATCTAACCATCCTTGTATTATGAAGCAATGCATTTAAATAGATTAAAGATAAAAAAATCCTAATAGTGAGTTATTTTTCCTGATATTGTATTAACGGTTATCATGTCACTGTGTGACAACTAACCTCGCTGTGTAAAAAATGTTTTTAATCCCAGCTATCAGTTACTAGGAGTTGCTGACATGTTTCAAAATGCTGTTATGTTTTAGGTAACAAGACAGAGATTAAAATAATATACGGTTGGATTTGGTGACACACACAACTCAGAAAAAAAATAAGATGAAGAAATTTACTTCCATGCATCTAAAACCATATGTATAAACCTTGATGTCTCGCCCGTGCTGCTGGCCAATTGAGTGGAACGTCCGCATTTGGCGGCCATCTTACCACAGTCAGCTCGCTCACTCGTAGCATTGAGTTTTAATGATGCATATACTTTTAAATGACCATAACTTGCTTCATTTTTTACAGATTTTCAAACAGTTTGGTTTGTTATAAACGTCAAAGATGTACCCATGACACTGCATACTTACACTAAAAAAATATATAATTTCATGAAACATGTTAAAGCATCCAGAATTATAGCCACGTTAGTAACATTTGTAAGAAACCAAACCGTTTGAAAATTGGTAGAAAATTGAGCAAGTTATGGTTATTTAAAAGTACCTGCACCATTAAAACTCAATGCTACGAGTGAGCGAGCTGTCTGAGGTAAGATGGCCGCCAGGTGATGATGTTAGAGACTCCGCTGTAACACATCTGGCCTTTATACATATCTATGTCTAAAACAGTCTTTGTTCAATATCTTAACCAAAACACATCAAAACTTTTCACAAATTCACATGAGATCTTCTGACAGTAAGAGAAAAAGACCAAAAGCACAGATAGCCGTGTTACAATTAACAATAAAACAGAAGTGTCATTGAGTCGTGTTGTGCTATTAGTCTCGGACCTTCTCCAGTCCTCTGGTGCCATCTTGATCATGTTAACAAAAATAACAACTAATGTTGCATCACCTTTTCACAACTGCATATCATCATCAATAAAGATGCCAGGTTCTGTCTGGCAGATGCCTCTAATTAATGTTGAAAACAGTGAGACGGATCTGCAAGCAGCTGTTTCCACCATTCAACCCTGAATATCTCAGGTCTCTTCCAGAAGTGGCACACCGCCTGAGGCCAGACGCAACACTGAGAGAGAGAGAGTTTCTGTAGTTCATCAGCATATTCTCTCTCTCTCTCTCTCTCTCTCTCTCTCTCTCTCTCTCTCTCTCTCTCTCTCTCTCTGGTGAAGGTTGAGTCAGTTTCTGTTGGCGGTGACAAGATCTCTCTGGAGTGAACATTAGTGAAAGTGTTGCAGGTGTCTATAGGCTTTCCTGTCACGTGAAATCTCCCTGGATGTTTCCATAAACCACGTGCTGTGATTCTGTTGTCAGGACTTTTGTTGTATCATCCACCTAATGAGCTTTATAGTTGAAACTTGACATATGAGACATTTCGATTCTAATTGTGATTTGTTTGATGTGTTTTTTCTAAAGGAAATTGGCAAAGAAGCGTAAGGAGACGTTGAGCAGCACACGTCAGGAGATGACCGTGATGGTGAACTCAATGGATAAGAGTTACACTGAACAGGGTACCAGCTGTGATGAAGCCATTTCATTCATGGACAATCACAATATCAATGGAAGACGTAAGTTCTGCTCATTCTTCATATTGTAAAAGATCTGATGTCATTTCAGTAAAGTACTGCACATCAGTAAACAGTGGTTGTGCTGGTGATATTTATGTCTCAGAGTTTCCTCGTGATGTCCCATCAAATTATGATTGACAGTTGTAACCCCTCCAGCAGTCCACTGGCTCAAGAACACAGCCCATCTTAAGCTGAACCAATCAGATCTAAAACTGACTCTGGATCATTTCTGCTCTTAATAAAGACACAAACCTTTTATGTAGATATCAGAGACAATTTAACAGATTATTAACATGCATTCTTTAATAATAAAAAAAAACTCAACATCTGCAGTCATACAGTATTTGTGGGTTTACAGAGATTTCCCAGCATTCATACTTTAGTTCAGAATACTTGTCATGCAGTAATTCTGATTGGTTAAGAGAAACAGTTGTGGTAATGTGGCTTTACAGATGACAGTAACTGGCCATGTACCTGGAGTCAGATGATTTGATGTGGATTAATATTGCACGAGCATCTCTGTTTCCACTCGATGTGACAGATGTGTCACTCTGTGAAGTGGCCGGTGAACAGGAATAAATAAATAAACATGGGCTCTTAGCGCCTGTCGGATTTATCTGTGACCTTCTCACTGCTGTCTGTCTCTATAGCTGTGATTGACAGACGGCTCGCTGCAGAAAGAGATAAGTACCTTCACCACTGCTGTCAGCCTGTCTACCTGTACATCACACACACACACACACACACACACACAAACAGAAATGTTTATCTCTTTATCAGGTCTCATGTGATTGTCCAGTGTGTGTTATTTTAATCAAACTATTCTTTTATTGAAATTCAGTTTGTTTTGCTCTGAAATGACTTTGACTTTTAATGTTGATGTAACACAGATCACACAGATTCAGTTATAACCAAACAAACACTTCACTGTTATACCGCACACACACTAAACACAAACAATTTTTTGCTTGAGTTTAATGTGTTTTATTTGCGCAAAGACGTGTTTGAGGCAAATAGCGTGTGTTTTCGCCCCAGTCGCATTGCCCAATTTACGTCATTTGCATTGCCCTGTGTGAGTTTGCATCTGTTTGTGTCTTTACATTGACTTTGTATGTAATCTACTCACGCTTGGTGTGTACTACAATCTTTCTCAAACTTACCTTTGTTTCAGTACAAATTTTGTGTCCAACTATAGACGTTAAATAAGTTAAAATCCTGTTTAATTTTGATACAACAGCACTTTATTGTTTAAATACTTTATAAGTCATATCACCTTTGATATACAGTTTATAAATATATAACTAACATTTAAACTAGCTGACAGTGTTTTATGGATGAAGATTAACTCTCTTAATTCTTTCTTGTCTTATTTATAACACCTTTCCTGCTTTTTATTTCTGTTTTGTTTTTGCTAAAAGCTGTTTCCTCGCCGTCATCCTTTACCATGAAGACTAACACGCTGACCACATCCGTACCAAACTCCTATTACCCAGGTAAAGCTCAGTCTTCATCTTCTCATTTCAAATCATCTCCACTTTGAGTTTCTGACTTCACATCTGCACGATTTACACCATTAAAACAAAGTTATTTATGAAAAACATGCCTGCTTTAATTCATCATGTTTAAATATGGTGACATGAGAGAAAACTAAAAACATTCAACAGTTTTATGGAGATGAGCTTTTGTTCTGTACCAAACTCTAAACTTCATGTTTTTATTTAAACTTCAGTGATTCTTGAGAGTAAAGTTATATATCTGTGCACTTCATCGTTCCTCATCATGAATAATGCTTAACTTTCTGCTAATGTCTTACTGTTAAATGTTTTCTCTGGAATGAAAGCCATTTTTCTCTATCTTCTCTTCTTTGTAAACCTCTCGGCTCCGGCAGACCCCTTTGTGCCGACTGCAATCTTAGGTGAGAAATCTCCCGTTTGTGTTGGCACACGTCATATAGAGTGTTGTGGAGTTAATGTTTTGTGTTGATGAGAGACAGAAGGAGGTAAAAGACGCTTCCTCACATTCATACCTGCCTGCTTTGACTCTTCTCTGTGAGATACGAGGGTTTAATTCCCCCCGACCGAAGCTTCCGCTCATCCCATCCGCATTCCGTGTGGTGCGTGTGACGTCACGTCTGTCTGTGACCTCTCATGTGCATGGACAGATGATGTGGACCGGATGAGGGGGGAGAGAGAGTGAACCACAGACAGACAGACAGACAGACAGACAGACAGACAGACAGACAGACAGACAGAACAGCCCACTGTCATCTCCCATATGTTTGAACACTGAAGTGTGTTTCTGATGTTTAGTTTATAGAGGAACAGCTCTTACTGATCTTCTTCACACAGGCATCACAATCATTTATAAAATCTAAGCATTTCTCTGTTCACTATGTTAAAAGAGGGCGTGAGGTTTTCAGCAGTGACCGGCCACTTTTTTAGCGACTTGGGTTTCCAGAAGTATTTTTCCCCATTCATTATCTCTATATGAAGTCTCTATAAATATTTCAGTGAGTATTTTAAAGGTGCCGTAGAATGCAAAACTGTATTTATGTAGGCATAGATGAATAATAAGAGTTGTGTTCATGGTAATGATGACATATCATGAGCCTTAAACACGATTGTTTCCTCCTTCTTATGTAAACCTCAAAAGGCCGCTGGAAATGAGACCAATCTAAACACAACACCAACTGTGACGTTACAGTCAAGATATACACCACAAACATTAAATTACACATTAAATGAAGTACAATGTTGTTACAACACTAAAACAAAGTTGTGACTGCTGAGTTGGCGTTATCTGCTAGTTAATGCTGTATGCCAGTTAATGCTATATGCTAGCTACTATTTTTCAGGGTTTCCTGAAGAAAATGTGTTAGTTTAGGTGGTAAGGTTGGGCGGATGGGCGGGGCCTGGGGGTGTGGCAATCAACGGGGCGTACGCATCATGATGAAAATGAAAATATTTTTTATTAAAAACACTCAAATGAATCTTATTTTTTTTTGTTTTTAACAGATACCTCTAACGGGAATAGCTGCGTGATGAAGTGAAACTAAAGGGTTAAAAAACACAAACTAAAGCAGTTGTAGAACGTCTGGCGAACAATGATAGACAGTGCGAAGATTGTAAAAACTGATTATTTCCCACTACTAATTACATTATCTTAAAGGAATGTAACTCAACAATGTTGCTCAACAATTATATCGAATCAGCAGGCACATGAAACCTATCTAGCAGGTTGCTCAAACAACAAAATCACCAGCTAACTTACTTTAAATTTGCAAGATCTATAGACTTACTATAGACAGGCTTAAATAAACCCAAAACTTAAGTCCACTTACAGTTCTCATGGACACGTTTTTTATCAACTGGCTATCCTCCAGACATGACGGACCACGTTTTTACCTCATTCCGGCCGCGTGGCGCACATGCACGCTTGTGGTGTGAAGCACCCCTGCGCTATTCTCCGATATACACTTGACGGCCTTTTGTGCAGTGAAATTTTATTTTTTTTGGATGACCTAGTTATGGCGGTAGGGTTTCACAGCTTAGGCGGGCTGCCCAAACTGCAAAGTGCTGCAGGAAACCCTGGACGTTACAGTTACGTTTTGCAGGTCCATACTGAAAAAAAAACACAAACTTACCATTCAGAAACGTCCATTAACAATCTCCAAACAATTGATTATTCCTCAAAATCTGATACAGACTCAAACATAAGATCTGTTTACACACACACAGAGCTACTGAAGGAGAAACAGCCAATCAGAGCAGAGCTCAACATTATTATTCATGACCCTTTCAAATAAGATAATAATAGACCATTTAATTCTAAAGACAAATCCTAGGGTTGTAAATGGACATGAAACACTGACTCTGGATCATTTTTGCACTTAATTAAACCACAAACCTTCTATCAGGGAATAATTTAACTGATTATTTAGATGCATTCTTTGGCACCTTTAAATGATTTACTCTCTTTATTATTCTACTGCGTTTACATTTAAGACTTCACACTGAACTGAATACAGATTCAGAGGTGATTTGTTTCAGAGTTTGAATAAAATTGGCTCTAGTTACTTCTTACAAGCTTAACAAAGAGTCATATTACCCAGCAGCCCTTGTGGCGTCATGTAGATTCAGGCTGAGGGTCTTAAAATGAACGTTGAAATATCGTTGGAGTATTTGATTGGTGGGTTTTGCTGTAAGGATTTTGAATGGGACTTTTACTTCTGAAACTTTTCTGTCAGCTGATTTGGCCTCGTATCAGAGAGAGAGACCCAGAAGCTCAGATTAGTCTCTGGACTTCATGTTTAGCTGCTCTTGCTTCAACTATCTTGTTGCTTATACCCTGTTTCCTTCTCTTCCTGTTTTTCTTCACATTTAACCTGTTACGTACCTCTTAAAAAGTGCCCATTAATGGTAAGTTGACGATCTGCCCTGTGTTTTTTTGGGGGTGACTGTCAGTGGGATCTACTTCCCCCCCCTCAAACCGTGTCGCCTCTCTCGCATGGCCTTGTGTCGCATTTCGCCCTCCCCGTTCACCTGTGCAGTCATTAGTTAGCATGGCCGTCACCCGTGGCCGCCCTCTTCATACATATGTGACACCCTCACCTACCCGCATCTTCAGCTGTGGTTTCTTTTGGTTTTGCCTCCGCTGCTCCCGACCCTGTTGTCGAAGGTGTCGCATCTGGACATCATTTACATGCCGATCAACCCTTCATTCACTATCGACGGCCATCATTTCACCGTTCGGTTCATCTCATGTTGACATTGCATATAGCGAGTTTCTGTGTAGATGTTAGTATTCAGGTAGTTTATCAGAACGGACGTACGGTAATTACTTTAAGGCCATGATTATTTATGCATATGTTTGATGTGTGAGATGTTTGTGGATGAATGTGTTGGGTTAGCATCACCTGTTTGTTGTTGTTGTTCTCATCTTCTCATGTAACTACGAAACCTTTTCTTCATCCATTTCTTTAAAGTTTTCTGCAGATTTCTCTTCTGTTGTCGATTGGTGGTCGTGTGGGTCTCATGATTTGTTTCGCCTGCTTTGCTTTTGTTCTATCAGATGAGAATCACACGATGAACAGCGAAACCAGCAGCCTGGTTCAGTCGCACACTCATTCCTATAAGAAACGTGAGGCGGTGGACGTACCGTATCAGACGGGTCAGCTGCATCCGGCCATCCGAGTGGCAGATCTTCTCCAGCACATCACACAGATGAAGTGTGCCGAGGGTTACGGCTTTAAAGAAGAGTACGAGGTGAGTGACGCTCACGTTGATGATGACCATCCAGACATGTTAAAGGAACACTTATAAAGAAAACATCTTTCACTGTTTACTCATCCTCATGTTTCTGTTATAATACAAGAACTTTGACATTTTGAAGAATCATTCTCACTGGTTGCGTTTGTCAATCATTAAATCATACTGTTTCAATCTAAACTAAATAATTGAATGGATTATTTTGATTGGCAGTTTATGAATCTTAATCTGAAACAATGAAAGACCTTTATGAGTGAAATATGCCTTTAACATTCGCTTGTCTCAATCCTGTTCTTATGTGCATTGTTTTTTTTATTGTTCACCATCATTGGTTAGTGTTTATGTTCACTGCATGCTCCTCATGGGTTATTTTCACCTCTGTATGGATGTTTTATGAGATTTATATATTTTCACATTAAGCCCTTGACATAAAGCTGAAAGGCAACACAATGCACAATTCTTTATGCGACCGTCTTGTTCGATACACAAACCTTCACTCTTTGTGTGTTTGTGTGCATCACGGCTTTCTCATGCACATCTGAATGAAATAAATAATTCACCGGAGATGAACGAGTTCAGACTGCGGCTCTGGCTGCCCGGAGGGTTTGATTCATTATGGATAAAGATTTGTTTTAGGGTTCAGGTAGTTGTTTAGTTTTGGAGCACTTCCTCTTCTCCTCCTCTTCCTCAATGTGAAGTTATTTGTCCTAACTGTGTTTCTCTTCTTCATTTTGAATGCGCTCAGTACTGTTTGTCTCTGCTAGCATCAACACTAAAATATTCCCTTATCTTTCCCTCCGATTCATGCTTCTTGTTATTCCATACATTAACATTGGAAAAGATAAATGAGGTAAGCACTCATTTCTGGATATATGTAAGATGTTTTAGTTGCCTGCTAGTTGATAATGTGACTTTTTAGCTCCCGTCCTGTTTTAAAGCTCCTGTAATTGATCCTTGACTAAGCTCCGCCTTAAAATGTTGCTGGCCAATCATTCCTCAGTTACCGTAGCATCATCATCTATATTATCAGTCATTTATAATGCCAGTATGTGAAGATAACAGTGAGTCTTACATTAAGTCTCAGAGAGGATACACAAGTATAATATATAATATATATATATTGATAAGGTCATTATTGTCATCCTTTATTCCCATGTGATGATTGATGACATCATTGTATCGTGTTATAATAATCAGTTATAATCTTTATTAAACAAGACTTTTCTCTTTTTAGTTGGTCAATATGTGATTTAATCACAGTATTGTTTCTATAAAAATGTTTTCTAAGTGAGCTGTAGTAACTGAAGGGGCGGAGCTTAGTGAAGAGTCAGCTGTCAATCTTAGAATCTGTATAATAAAGTATATCTATCTGTCATGAGTCACACATCTGAAGTTTACTCAGATCAGTCAGATTTTTTAAAACACATTATAGGTTTTAAACCTTTCTAATGAGACTCATTGTCTTTAATGTTCACTCTCCATGTGCTGTATTAAATTAAACCTCCATACATAAGAGTAAAGGTCTAGGATAGGACATCATTTCACTCGTGCTCTTCTTCTGGTTTGCTGAATTCATCTCATATCTGCAGTAATCCATCCACAAACACCTTCATCTCGGTTCTGACTCAAGCATGCTGGGATGCATAACAATACAGCGAGACTGTTTGCTACTGCATATAGATGATGAATTATTGAATTACAGCGCTTTATTCCTGCATGTTTTATCATCTTTCAGATGATGTGAAGGTATTTTTGGCATCAGTATTATTTGAGTAAGCTGCTGATTGTATTTGTTTGTACCTGTCATTGAGACTGAAAGGGTTAATGTTGTTATTCTGAACCTCTGAGGTTTTACTACACACATTGTGTGTTTTCTTAGGAATCCAAATTTCACTTTGATTTTAACCTGATTTTAGTTTTGCCAAATAAAGAGTGCCATACCTTTGGGCTCATCGTTCCAGTGTTGTTTCTGATTGGCTGAGGATTTGAGTATCGACCAATCACAACAAATGGCCTAGAGCGACAGAAACAGCCTGCAGCTTCCTGTCAGCCATCTCGCCATTCCGGTCCGTCTCAATCTGATGTGAATCTCATTTATTCAGCAGCATCTTTTATATTTCCTAAGATTATTTTCTCATCAAGTGAAGTCGGAAAATCATTTTTCTCTCAAGCTTCATTTCAGCAACTCAAACAAGTTTTTCATTTTTCAGATTCTGTAATGTTTTCACATCTTGTATTTATGCACCAGAGCTGCAGTCAAAACACATAAATATATATTCTCATGACAGATTCACTCTCACTGCGTGCGTGTGTTTGACTAAATTTATACTTTCTATCATATAGCAGATTGACTCTGAGGTGCGTGTGTGTGTGCGCGCGCGCGTGTGTGGGTCATTACCTGTCAATCATTCCTATCTGCTGTGTGATGTCACATTAAAGGACAGATGTCTCAGAAAACAGATGAATAAGACATATTTCTGTCTCCTGAATGATTTAAGGACTTTATTCCAGTGATGTCAACATGCGTTAAACTTCTTTCATTTCTGTTTGATCAAAAGATAATGCAGTTTGTATTAAACATGTCTGTTCTTCATAGTGTCTCTGTAACATCTGTGGAAGTTCATGTGATCATCTGCGTATCTTTATAATTCTTTATCTTTATAATAAAAAGTAATCTGATGAGTTATACGGATTTAAACAAATAGTGACTTCTGTGTTTCTGGTTAAGAAGTTAATAAATATGAGTTTTAGTGAGCTCAATTCAGAGGCACAGATAGATTTTTATTTTTTGGACAAAGATTATAAAGACGAACATTTTTCTTTGAAATAAATCATTCACAGTGAGATCAGCTATGTGTCTTAAAGGGATAGTTCAGCCATAAATTAAAACTCAGTCATTATTTCCTAATCTTCATTTTGTTCTGAACCTGTATGAGTTTCTTTATTCTGTTGAACACTAAAGAAGATATTTTAATAATAATGGTAAGCACACATCTTTTCACATCATATATTAAAAATATATTGTTTAGTGTTTAACAGAATTTAAAAAATGCATACAGGTTCAGGACAAAATGAGGATTAGGAAATGTAAGAATTTTATTTTTTGAACTATCTGAACTATCCCTTTAAGTAAAGATCCTTGCACACTAAAGTCTGAAATGTTCATATGAATTAATATGCACCAGACTCAGTGGGCAAGGGTGGGCAATGTTTCTGTGTGTGAGGATTTTTAAAACTCTTTTCCCACCCACGTTTTTTTTTTAAGTTGCCCGCCAGCATTTTTTTTAACTTTTGTTATTTTCACAAAAGTTTCACAAAATGCCTTCCAGAAAATGTTCTTCTATAAATATATAAACATACAAATATATCAAATGAAAGAACAGACCCTCTGCCTTCAAACAAAAATGTTTTATCTTCATTTGTTTTTTTATCACCTCTCAAGTATTTGTTCAAAAATACCACATTTTGAGCAAAAAGCTAAGATAATTTCATTTAAAGGCTTTTGTTAGAGATCAGATTCAGAGCGATGATCAAAACATACCGAGTTTTTACTGTTTTTGGATCAGTGGATGCTTCAGTGTTTTAAAAGTTGTGTAAGAGCGACACCCAGTGGATAATAGCAGAAACATGGCTTGGCGTAAAAAACTTGTCATTGGCAGGGAAGCATTTTCTCTTAATTGAAGAGATAACTCGTCAGATGGCACATTATGGCAGGGAAAGAGTTAATAATGACAAATACAAAAAAAACGTATTAATCGGTTGTGAAAAAATTTGCAAAATACAAAACAAAATGGAGTCTTCATAACATTAGCACTATTAACTTTGAATGGATGAATGAGAAGATATTGTTTAGTTAACTTGAGCACAATAATCTTTGTACACTCTTTGTTTTGAAATCTGTACCTACAATCCTGTTTTCCAAGCTGTTCTGCAATCATCTGCCACAATCTGTCTTTATATTTCGTCTCTTTGTATTGCTCGCTTTTTGCTGCGAGAAGCCATTCTGGATTTTGTCATGTGCTCGTACGGTGGCTCTGAAATGTCAAAACGTAGAAAATTTAATCCGATCTGAATTTGTGTATGATAGGCAAAAGTTTCGGAAACATGATTGACATAATATGATGTCTGCATCACATTGCATCGGTGTGCAAACTTTTTAAATCAGATTTCATGATGGCCTGAAAGCTACGACCAGCAGAGAGAAACTGCAATGAAGGTTTTGCTTTGGCATCTAATAGTTTATGAGTCATATTTTCAGGTCAGTCTGGTCAGGTTTACTTGACTACGTGAGCGTCATGTTTGAAAATGAAAGTTCATTGACGTTCAAATCTTTGCTTGAGACCCAGAGTTGACCTTCTTGGCAAACATTTGGCATGATTCATGCTCATTGTATACGGTTTACTTTCGATCTCAGCTCAAACTTACAATTGTCTCCTAATAGCAGAGAAAGCATTTAGTCCAAAAGATCCCTCTGAACATCCGTCAGATCCGCGGTTATTACCGTAGTGAATATCAGCCATCACGCCGGTGTCATTAACCACAAAGAGACAAATGATGGAGTGGTTTCCCCTGCAGATGTAACTCATGTCATCATTGTATTCAGATGAAGATCAGCTTTCCCAGGAGAAAGACCTGCAGTTACTTGCAATCACAGCCAATCATCTGAATTGTCTGGAGACTGTGGGATATATCATCTCAGAATATAATACATCATTACGCTCTATTTATGCCCAACGTCCACACTTTTCAGGGAATAAAACTGCAGAAATAACCGGCGGCCCTCAAACGTCAGCGCTGAGCTTTATTTTCATAATTAGTTGTAATTGCGCGGCTGAATCCTCCATACAAAAAATACATATTTCATGACTTTCTGTTTGATTCAGTGTCTGCTGTTTATGTTTCTCTCTTTCATATCAGTGTGTGTCAGAGAAACCATCACAATCCTTTCATATAAAGAAATGTTCTGGCTTTAAGACAGCTGTGAAGTTTGGATAAAAACATGAAATATAAAGTGTGGTATTAAGATGTGAATCTGTGCTCTTCATGTGTGTCTCACCTGTGCTTTTATTCTCAAGTTTACAAATGTATCACATTATAGAAATAAAATATCTCATTTCATGTCTTTACCTTTTATGAAACCCAGAACATTTCTTTAATAAATGAGTTCTTTTCACTTTTATAAGTGTTAAAGGTCTTGTTTGACGTTGTGTTTGCATTTCTGCTAAGCGTCTGTCTTCTGTGTTTCTCTCAGAGCTTCTTCGAAGGTCAGGCTGCACCGTGGGACTCGGCCAAAAAAGATGAGAACAGGATGAAGAATCGTTACGGCAACATCATCGCATGTACGTCTGTGTGTAGATATACAGAAAACCTCATTCGTTCATACAGACGTGTGTGTGTGCGCTCATGAATATACACAAGCTCTCTAAGTGTCAATGCTAATTATTAAAATCAGCTTATATAAAGCAGGATAATTTTTCAGGGCGTTCCTTTAAGTCCTAAAACTCCTAACAGTTTTCCCAAGAGCCACTGGACATTAGAGACACTGGTGGCTCCAGAAATGTCATGTCTTATTCGAAGCGGCCAATCACAGCGCAGGTTCTGTGCAGCCGGCTGCAGGCGTGTGTGACTGCGAGTGCAGTAACGTGTCACATCACATCACTCAGAGAGAAAGACTGCGACGCATGCACGAGAGTTCTGCTGCTCATACTGCTGCTGAACACAAGACCTGAAGCTTCTGGGATTACATATCATCAGATTCAATACAGCTGACACAAAAACAATCAGATTACTTAAACAAAAAAGGTCAAACCTGAAAACTTCTTGGATGCCTTTTCCGTGTATTTTCCGTAATCTCTGTGTACAAAGGGCTCATGTTTGTTATTTAAAGGTTTGCATTCTCATCAGATAGACAGACGAGAGCTTAATGTTAAGTTAGTTTCAGGTAGTTGTTGTGGTTTTATTGAGCTAAAGTCTCTGTCTGATGTTTTGATTCATCAGTGTGTTTCTGTGATTTATAGATGATCATTCACGAGTTCGACTTCAGCCAGTGGAGGGAGAACAGAGCTCAGATTACATTAATGCTAATTATGTGGATGTAAGTACACGTCGCTGTGTGTGTGTGTGTGTGTGTGTGTGTGTGTGTGTGTGTGTGTGTGTGTGTGTGTGTGTGCGTGTGCGTGCGTGCGTGCGTGCGTGTGTGTGTGACTCTCAGTGAATATCATGAGCATCTGTTGATGTAGACACACTGTCAGCAGATTCTGGATTTGATTTCACACCCCAGACTTAAACAGATAACACCTACAGGAGCATAAACACAACACACACACACATTATCAGTATATACAGTATGTGTAATCAGTGTGGACGTTGTGTCAAAGCAAAATATCTGACCAGTCCAACTTAAAGTTCTTTATATTAGAAAGAGTTGATATATGTACGTTTCTTTAGTGAATGTTTTATCCTGTGGATGAATTTTGATCTTGAATGTAAGACTGAAGAATGTTTTATATTTGTAGTTGAATCTATCCCATATTCCCTTTAGCTGTGGTGGGTTTAGTTTAGTGAGGTATGATTTACTAACTCAAATAACCCACCTGATGTTTCTACACGTCCTGAAGCTGTTGACAGAGTAAATGTTGTTTTCGTCTGCTGTCAACCTCGTGGCCGTGATCCAAACTCACCGGCGCTCTGTTCTGCATACTGATCAACCCGTTTCTGTCCTCATCTATTCGCTTTATATGCCGCTGGTCTGGAGCGTGGACGCCATGTGTTTCAGATACTATAGATGCTTTAAACAAGTGAAGAGTTTTAAATAAATAACTCTTCAGACATTCTACACTTCAGATACAGTTAAAGACTTGTGTTGTACTGTTGTGAATTTCACTCACAAATAAAAAATTGTGTTCGTTCACTCACATCACATTGTGAGCAAGGGCTACCATGATGGATAAAACAATCTGGAGGGCTACTTTTTGATATAGTCTACTCAAAACCTTTTTTATTTTACTTGTTAATATGTTTTATTATTGTTTAAAATCTTAACATGCAGAAAAGAAGCTAAGCTAATATAAAAATATGTAATAAATAAATATTGAGATTAAGGCTATTATTAGAATGTGCTTTGGCTGGAAACTCACAGACTCTGTGCGGACATCATGATGGAGACCACTGACTCACACTGACATCATTTACAGAATCTGTACAGGTTACATCTCAATACAGTTCACACTGAGCACATCTGTCATCATCCAGAAGAGGATATTATTCAAATATTGTCATTGACACAAACACACACACTGTCAAATTTTGTTTACGTTATGTACTAAAACCCAAACTATATAACAGTGAAAAGTGCATCCATTGACATTTTATTCTGATAACACTTCTATGATGATGCCAGTAATCTCACATTATATAATAATTATTATATACCGTATGGAACTTTTATAAAGTCTGATCCTCTTTCAGATGTTTCAGAGTTTATTATTTAAAACATTTTTTTTTCAGTTTTCAGGTTTTTTAAATTATTGTTCATTTAATTTCAGCAATGTGTGTTACATCTTCTTTTCTGTCAAACTTTATGTACTGTCATTGTCAGTAGTATGTAATGGTATATAGTCCAATACCTGAGCTTGGAACATAATGAAGTCATTATTTCTTACCCGTTTAATTTAGTAAAAAGTTTCGTTGACTTTGAACTTTTGTAATCTTTGTAATGTAATATTTTATTGTTTTGTTTTTTAGGGCTACCATCGACCGAATCATTACATCGCTACACAAGGTAAAATACTGAAGTTCTTCCCTCTTTTAAGTGTCAGTATAACTTGATTTTGGTTTGTTTTGTTAAAGTTCTTACCTTTGTGTAACTTATATTTACATGTATGCATTTGATAGATGCTTTTATCCAAAGTAGTATAAAAAAATATACATTTTTATCAGTATGTGTTGTTTCCCAGGTTGAACCCTTGATCTTTTATGCTGCTAATTCAATTACCTACCACTGAGCTACAGGATACATACTAACATAACACATAGTACACACACACACACACACACACACACACACACACACACACACTTACACTCAGACTGAGTTGTTAAAGCAGTAAGCCCCAAGAAGCAGTGGGTTACCAGTGCATTTTATAACAGCTTTGCAGGGCATATTGCTTTTATAAAACGGTTATTTCATATGCATAGCAGGTTTCCATAAAATAAAACACAAATAAGTTGTAATTATATTAGAACAAATATTACTCTTCCGCCAAACAAAGTATTTCCTCAGAATGAAGTGTGACTGAAACAGAGCGCAACACAGACGCCGCAAAGACACAATGAAAATATGATTAAAGACTGTGATGTTTATTTTCATAAATCAGTACGCAGCAACAGTTGCGCAGTGATACTTATGTAATGCGGTCTGAATCGTGGGGTTACCGGGGTATTTTATCACAGCTTAGAACGTGTTTCAACCAATCAGGATGAAGAACCAGAACGGGCCGTTTTATAACTTTGTCTAAGCACAGTCAGAATCCTGGGTCTTGTTGTTGAGTATGAAATGGATTAGTTGTTCTCTGTTAATCTCTCTGGTGAACTCATCTGATTGTTGTTGTGAGATGTTTCTTCATCGGTCTGAACACAATCATGTCCTCTAATAAACTCATGAGCTGCTTTAGTGACTCGGGGAGCCACATAATTACCTGTTTATTGGAGCGATGCCGAGCCGATCCGCAGAGACGCTGACTGGATCAAACTTTCTGTTGTTAGTTCCTCCCACAGCGTCCGGCACGCACTTTTAATCTTTCCTGACACAACTTTACTTCACTTCATTCTTCAATAGTTTATATTTTGAAATCCAGGCAATTCTGGGAACACTTCTGTCCTCTAAAGAGATTTTGGTTTTAGAAATGTGTCCAAAATGGTCCGTTCAGTACAAGATCCTGCTCACCCTGTCTGTGTTTATCCTAAAATAACATCCAGCTGGATGTTTAGCTAGATTACAGAAAATATGAAGGATTTTGCTCTCAACTCCTCTTTGTAATGTTTTATAACTGAGATTTGTGACATCATGAGATGAACTTCACATTAAACCAGAATTCATCTGAATGTGATGAAATCATCTGATCAATAGTTGAACAGAAACACTGTTTATTTATTAATGATTTTATGTTGTCCAGAGTTTCTCTAATTGAAGAAACTCGTGTGTGAAAGTGTGATACTCAATTAAAGTAACACACACACAAACACACAGTAATACACATACATAGTTACACACACACACACACACACACACACACACACACACACACAGAGAGAGAGATATTCAAGTCACACTAGGAATATTTTCCTTCATAATGTGAACAAATGAGTAGATTCATGAATAAATGCAGCACATTTGAATGTCAGCGCTCAGAGAAACAGCCGGACTGTTGCGGCTCTCCTCCTCTCATGTGACGGCTAAAAAAATGGGAATAATTTTCCGCTCGAGAATCCCTGAGGTCTGGTTGAAATGAGGATGAAAGCGTTGTAGTCTCGGGGTGCGAGCGTCTGACAGCGTCGTGCTGCTATAGTTTCTCCCGCTGAGAGCCGACGGTCGCTCCTGCAGTAATTGGTGTCGTCTGACTTCACTTAAAGCCCAAACCGACTGAATAGAAGCGCTTAGAGGATCAGCAAATTACAGCAAATGTCAGAGCGGCCCGCGATTCTCCTGATGCGTCCGGATGCTGGAACGGTCTTTTTTTTTGTTTAAAGCGTTTGTGTTTCTGCTCAACGCATGAGAGTTTATGATCATATAAATCTATAGTTCACCGGTTATATTTTATTTGAGTATTAAAATCCCTGTGGAGAAATAAAAGGTGGGCATATACGGTAAGAGCCGTAATATAAATGCGGTTTACTCGCCTTCCCTTACGGCTGTTTACAGTCCCCACAGATGAATGCAATAAAATAACGGATGGAAATAATCCGCCGAGTTGTGACAGATGTTGAATAAATGCATCAGGTTTACATGATAACCAGAGAATGAGATGTGATGTTGAGCCCACAGCCGAATGCAAAGTCACATTGAGCTGGATGAGTTTGTGTGTGGATGAATGTGTAAACTGGTGTATAGTTGTGTATTGTTGTGTAGTTCAGGGCGTCAGCAGTGAGTTAATTAGTTTGTCAAAAGTCATTTCAGGATTTGCTGTTGATTAAAAACAATGTTAATTAGAATTAATGAAACGTGTGATTTTAATTCCTCATGCCGCAGTCTTTTATTACTCGCACGCTGCTCTTATTAAGATGATTTGGAGCTCTAATGAAAACACAGATGCAGAAATCTGCTCGAATCCGCATTTATAAATGAGATATTTTAACATCTGCGGCTGTTAAACCCTTCACCAAATCCACCAAAGAGCTTCAGGATTTCGGAATGTCGCTGTGTTTGTTTGTCTCAGGGGAATATTCGCTTTAGCCTTTAAATGCCCCGCTCATATTTTACTCCATAATCCAAAACAAAAATAACAAACTTTTTTTTTTTTGTATCAGTTTTGGTGTTTATTATTTCTAATGACTGTAAACTAGCTGATGTTTATATGATGTTGTATTTTTGGTCATCAGGTCCCATGCAGGAAACCATCTATGACTTTTGGAGGATGGTGTGGCAGGAGAACACGGCAACCATCGTCATGGTAACCAATCTGGTGGAAGTAGGCCGGGTGAGTTTTCCTCTGATCAGAGATCAGGTTACTCCACACCCATCAGAAATATGAACAAGTGATGATTTATCGATTCTATTCGAGATAAAAGAAGTCTCTGCAGATTTACCGTAGTAAACGTGTGTGATGTAAAACAAAGGCCTTCAGAGAAGATCTACTGCACACTGTTGGGAATGATGAATATCTGGAGGGCAATGAAGAAAAGTTTGAGTAGTGAATAATATTGAGAATAAAATCTTAGATCTTCTGTAAGTTTAAGTGTTTTTTATGTTGCAGATGTTCAAAAACTTTCTCCTGTCCCAGTTTAATATGAAGAGTTTACTCTGTAAAGTTTTAAACCTTCAGTGAGCTTGGCTTGTAACTGTGATCTGTGTGTCCAAGCAATGGCAGACAGGAATCAGATAGATTTATTATTTCTCTTCTCTGAGTTTGTTTGGACTGATCTTTCCATGCTGAGCTCGATATCCAGCAGAAACTTGATCATAAAGACATGAAGAAACATTTGGGAATGGGGAAGAAATGAAGAGTTTGGTTCCAAAACACAATAAACGCCATTTTAAAAAAAAATGAGTTACTGCCAAAATCAATATTATATCAGGTCAGTAGTTAAAAGTAAATTCTTAATTTTACGCAAAATCTAATATCCGCCGTGTTATTCTGTCATCTTTTCTCCCTTTTTCCCAAAATGCGATAAACGCCACTCCTCCTTTTTACAGAATGCAATAAATCCGCTCCACAAATCACAGCGCACCATTCCACACAATGTAAACAAACAATGGCAGCGCGTTGAATACACCGAATCTTAGTTTTCCTCATCTTGTACTTCGTGATCAACAAACAAACAAAAACAAAATAATACTTTAATAGCATTGATAAACCTGTGATGGTTTTCAAGGACGGGAAAGAAACGTAAGCCATCAACATCTTATAATTTACGCGAGAGGCGACCGCTTGTTCTCCTGACAGCATCAAGATTCTGTCATGCTAACACATTGACCCCAGCGGATCTTATGAATAACTTTCCATAATTTCACTCAAAGTCAACGAAAATTGAGCAGGACCAAAACATTTTACAGCTGATCGTTGTGAAAAATATTAAGCGACGACGTCAAGTATAACCGCAGCAATGACAGTGATCTTAATATGACAAAGTAAGTGTTTTGGTTAATGCCATTAATGTTTATTTTTTTTAATCAGTGTAAACCACTAGTCAACTTAATGAATATAACATGGCAAATATGAATGCTCATTTATACATTGATTGAATAGATTTATAGCCTTTCGAAAAAAAAAATTGTGGAAAAAAAATTTGTTTTATAATAAATCTTTCAAAAACATGTTATGGATTTTAATTTTTTATGTTTTTATAACCTAAAGATGCTATGTTTTAACAGAAATTAGTCAAAATGGATTTATTGTGTTTTGGAACCAAACTCTTCAAATATTGTTATGTCACTCCAGCATTGTATGAAGTACTAAAAGCAGAAACCAGTAAGATTCGGCCTCAGACCACAGTTACACACATGTCTAGGATTCATCACGTGATTGGTCCCGGTGGTCCGCTGCATTCTTTAGTGAAAATCAAACCCCCTCCTTCTTCATCAACAGCACCATCTGCTCTTCCTCCTCACTGATGAAGGCTGGGAATTCTTCTAATATTCACCATATTCACATCAAGCTGTCACACGACTGCCCTCTGAATCCAGCTGTCCCATATCAACTCCAATACACACACAGACACAAACACACACACTAATGAAAAATCTGCATATGACGTTTTATTTGAGCTGACGACATTAATCTATAGGATCTACATTACAGGATTCTTATATAAAGTGTGTGTGTTTGTGTGTGTCATCACAGGACATGTAAATGTGTGATTTGTTGTTAATGATGTCTAGCAGTAGATTTCCCCGTGTGCTGTTGTGTTTGTCTCCAGTCATATTAAAAGCGTCCTGACCACCTGTTGACATCAGAAACATCCCATAAACATTCAGTCATATCTACACCCAGAACAGTCAGATATTACACAAGCTGTAAGAATCTAGTTTGTGTGTTATAATAAGTCAGTAAGCAGATTATATCAGAGGATTTTAAACGTGTCAGCAGTGCTGTTCTTAAGACATTTAAAGTTGACACTGTTAGAAGAAGATTATCTGGGATTAAAGTGCCGTCATCTCTCTTGTATGAATGTTATTGGTGTAGACGTTAGGATCTGTCAGAGTCTGTGGCTCGCGAGAAAGGGATCAAATCTCTGTGGAAATCTGCTGCCTTCGACTAATGGGATTTTTAAAGCCCCATCTTAATATCTGACAAGAACAAAAGAGTCTCGGCTGGAATAACATTTGAGTGGTTAATAAGTCATTAAAATCTGAATGTAGTGCTGGTTTATATCAGATGATGATGATGATAGAAGTAGGCCAGCTAGATGCCCTTAAACCTTACAACCTTAAAAAAAAAAACATGTTCATACTTTAACCCAGAAATGAAGAGTCTGTTATGATTATTTTCTTTGTGACGGTTATAATTCATAATGCAATTGAATGTTAATAATATAAAAGAGAAAGGCTTGTTTGTGTCCGTTCGCTCTGATTTATTGTGATGTTTATTAGTTTGTGGTGTGTCAGTGAGCTTGAGGAAATGAAAGACTGAATATGTAAATATGATACGATTAATTTTCACTCATCATTAGCAGAAAGCCGATAGCATCACACAACCGGCCGTCTTTCCAGACTCACATCGGTCTTCAGGCGAACGCTCTTTCTAATGACAAACGCACACAAACATTAAAGCACAATTATCACAACATTTACAGAGAAAACCAGCAGATAAACATCATGAACGGATATCACAGGAAACATTATATCAGAATATGAATAATGTTGCTGGAAAGATTCTGGATGTGATTTGAAGGTTAATGAAGAGATGAAATAATGGAGGTAAAGAGGAGGATGTGATATATATTCTCTATCTGAGACACATAAACTAAATATCTGATATATAACAGCATGAGACTTTGGTCTTTGATAAAAATACTTTTAGGGGCGCTTTCCCGTACAGGGTTTAGCTTAATTTAGGACTAGGCCTTTGTTAAGATATGTTAGTGCAAGACTTTTTTAAATTTAAGATGCATTTTAGTCTAGGACTAGTCTAATCCCTGTCCGGGAAATCCCATAATGTTTTAAAATAAGACACATAGGCCTGCTTTCACAGACAAGGTTTAGCTAAAGCCAGCACGAACTTAAATTAAAATGTTTAATCATCTTTAATAAACATTACTGGTGTGTATCTTGAGACAAATGAATAGCACTGTGTTATTTTAAGATCTGTATGTGCAAATATGTGTTTTAGTTTAGGACTAACCTTAAGCCTCATCTGTGAAACTAACTGATCTTATATTGATGTGATGTTTGTTTGTTTGTGTATTTCCAGGTGAAATGTTGTAAGTATTGGCCTGATGACACAGAGATCTACAGAGACATGAAGGTGACACTGATAGAAACACAACTGCTGTCTGAATACGTCATCCGGACCTTCGCTGTGGAAAAGGTTTTAAAGACGAGCGCTTACACAATAACTCGTGTTGTGTGTTTGTTCTTCTGTGTTTCTGTCTGAGTGTGAATATTTCATCCGCTGTCTGTGTGTTAGATTTGAATCTGTTCTCAGACCAGTTGTTGTGTCAGATGGTATTTACTGGATTTGGGGTGTTAGTATGAACAATGCCAAGAGGATTCTGGTCTCATCTTTATCTCTGTTTGTTGGTCTGTTCACGGCAGCGAGGAGCTCATGAGATCAGAGAGATCAGACAGTTTCATTTCACCGGCTGGCCGGATCACGGCGTGCCGTATCACGCTACGGGACTGCTGGGATTCGTCCGGAGGGTTAAATCGAAAAATCCGGCTAACGCCGGCCCCATGGTGGTGCACTGCAGGTGACGCTCGCAGCGTTTTCGGTTCACTGGCACACATGACGCTCTGATCGTCGTGTTAATGCGTGTTTGTTTTCTTGTGCTCAGCGCCGGCGCGGGTCGAACCGGCTGCTTCATCGTCATTGACATCATGCTGGACATGGCCGAGCGTGAAGGTGTGGTGGACATTTACAACTGTGTGAGAGAACTGAGGTCACGTCGAGTCAACATGGTGCAGACTGAGGTAACCAATGAGAAACACTCAATTATCTGCTTAATAAATGAGTTTATGATCATATTGTTTGTTTTTATTCATAATAATTATTGTACTTATTCTTGGTATATTCTTTGAGTAAATTGTATTAAGAATAAGGGGATATGTGTAGCACTGATCTGTAAGTATGAATTGTGTAGCCTGAGATGTCATTTGACCGTCATTCGCGGTCAAGGGCTCGACGTGATGTCACTTCAGCCCAGCAGGTCCGACTCTAAGACATTCTGAAGAATGACGACCCAAAGGCATATTTTAAATGTCACTTCATAAATGATTTACATCAATCTGTCAGGTCAACGTCTGTGATGGAGAAACTCAGAACTGACCGTGAACTAGAAGTCTTCTCAGATCCAAAGAAATGTACCCGACCCGAAAAGACCCCAATCACTTTTACCTAACATGCTTAAAAACTTTTTTTAAAAGAAACACTCGACCCGAGACAAACCAGAGAAAATTAGACCAGAGTTTGACCCAGTGCAATTTTTTTTAACCCGGCGTGCACCAGTCAGACCAGTCAACCTAGTTACTACAGCGTAGATTCAAAATTGATTGACAGGTCTGACTTAATGATTATTAACACAATGTCAAAAGTCCTTTTGAAAAAAAGAGGGGTTGGAAGAAGGACTTGATGCAGACACCCGAGATAGTTCCGGTCATCTTGGGACCATTCAGCAAAAACACATTCATTTTAAATTACCTGAGGGCGCTAATATTATACCCGACCCGTGTCTGAGGCACACCTGAAACTTTTAGACCCGAACACACTTGGTTCTTGGGTTTTCTGATCTAAATGGACCCATGAGGAGACCTGTACTGTGAACTTAAAGAAAACACTGAGAGAACGTCCAGACTGGACAAACATGGAGAGAATCAGAGAGAGTTTGATTTATCAGAGATTATCAGATGCTGCTATACAAACATTACTGGAGATTCACTGGTTAAACTGGGATCTGGTATTCATTTGTGTTTAATATATTCATCTTTTAGGAGCAGTATGTCTTCATACATGATGCCATCTTGGAGGCGTGTCTCTGTGGAGACACCACAATCCCGGCCAATCAGCTTCGGTCGATCTATTATGACATGAACCGCTTGGATCCCCAAACAAACTCCAGTCAAATCAAAGAAGAGTTCAGAGTGAGTCTGTGTGTGTGTGTGTGTGTGTGTGTGTGTGTGTGTGTGTGTGTGTGTGTGTGTGTGTGTGTGTGTGTGTGTGTGTGTGTGTGTGTGTCATGCGTGCGTGCTTTCTTAAATTCTTAAATTCTTAAATTAAGATGCCTTTTCTTAATGTGCAAAATGACCTAAGAAAATAAGTGTAGTTTTTAGACAAAAATATACAAATTAAGTGAGTTTGTGTTTAAAACAAGCAAAATTATCTGCTAATGGGGTGAGAAAAGTGTTTAAAGGGGTCATGGCACAAGACTTTTTTAAGATGTCAAATAAATCTTTGGTATCCACAGAGCACATATGTGAAGTTTTAGCTCAAAATACCATATAGATAATTTATTATAACATGTTAAAATTGCCCTTTTGTAGGTGTGTGCAAAAATGTATCTCTTTAAATGCAAATGAGCTGATGAAATTCAAACACTGATCACAATGATGGTGGTTTGTTGCAATTAAAACTCAATTGTGCTTTTCTCTGCACTAAATGTCAGTGCTGTGATTGGATAGTGCAGATTAAGGGGAGGTATTATTATAATAAGGAGCTCCTTATGACATCACAAGGAGAGCCAAATTTCAATGACCTATTTTTTCATGTGCTTGTAGAGAATGGTTTACCAAAACTAAGTTACTGGGTTGATCTTTTTCACATTTTCTAGGTTAGTAGAAGCACTGGGGACCCAATTATAACACTTAAACATGGAAAAATGCCATGGCCCTTTTAAGAAAAAAGAAATTTATTTCAAGATTGGCAGATCATTTTGCCTGTTTTGAGCACAAATTCACTTAAATTGTATATGTTAGTAGCCTCTTTCACACAGTAATTCTGGTAAATTACCATGAATTTACCAGAATGAATTTACCAGTAAATACAAAAATGTGCTGTTCACACATGCAGTGACGCTCCGTCTTTTTACCAGTAAGACATCATTCACACATCAGTATCTAAATACCGGTAAACTCGTAGAGAAAGCGGAAGTTACCTGTGGCGCGCGGCCGGCGAGCTCCGTCCGTGTCGTATTTGTAAACGGCGGGTTATGACTTAATATCCACGGTCCGTATTTAGTTGTTTTCACATCTGTGGCAAATGGTCGCGAAGTTGCTCGTGACCAAACAACATTGCGTTAGGCGGCGTCAAACGGAACCTGCGCGTTTGCACATTAGGCTTCACAGATGGTGTGCTAAGGACGTCGGCAATTTGGCAATAAGATGGTAAGCTGTTTTAAACAACTTTGGTGAAGAAATGAGGATGTTAACTTCAGGTGTGCTCGACTTTTAAGCAACATTTGTGTGGAAACGTCCGTAAACAGTCTGGGGGAAACCGCGTCACCATAAAAAACTTTCTGATTGGCCCGCCCGATCTGTCAGCGCGGTCTGACGTCATCTAAATACCGGTAATGCTATATTTTTCGTTCACACACAGTGCTTACCGGCAAATTACCGTTAATCTTACAACCTGTCTTACTGGTAAATTGGGAGCACTGATTTACCGGAAAGGTTCTGTTCACACATGACATGTTAACTGCAATTTACCAGTAAATTACCAGTAAAGACTGTATGTGTGAAAGGGACTATTGTCTAAAAAGCAGACTTAATTTCTTAGGTAATTTGCTTATCAAGAAAATACATCTTGATTTAAGACTTTTAAGGTATTTCTAGTTAAAACAAGACAAAAATACTAAGTAAGAAAGTCATTTTTTGCAATGTGTACGTGCATGTGAATGCACAAGTGTGGTTCTCCTTTTTCTAAAATCTTTCTCCTTATAGAAAACTTTTGCCATTTTTTTTTAATTTATAAATATGCCCATGTATGTTTTAAGCGTGTGCGTGTGTATGTGTAAATGTGTCAGTATGATTTGATTCACGTGTTTCTTGTGTGTATTTTCTCTCTCTCGTGACAGACACTGAATATGGTAACACCCACATTACGGGTTGAGGACTGCAGCATCGCTCTGTTACCGCGTAACCATGAGAAGAATCGCTGTATGGACGTCCTGCCACCGGACCGATGTCTACCCTTCCTCATCACCATTGATGGAGAGAGCAGTAACTACATCAATGCCGCTCTCATGGACGTATGTGTCTGCCGTAGTGACATTGAGTAAATCTGTCTCTAGATCAGCAACTTTAAACTTTCTGTTTGACCACATTACTCATAAACAAAACACATGCAAACTATCAGAGTCAAACATGAATATTACTGTAATCAGACTGATGAAGTATTAACTGACCTTCACATGATCAAATGTTTCTAGTAGATTCTGTTACAATAATCACAGTTTAAACTAAAAAGTGTAAAACTCACCTGTACTCAATGAATCTCATCTGATAGCAGCTGGAAATGACACCTGTGTGTGTGTGTGTGTGTGTGTGTGTGTGTGTGTGTGTGTGTGTGTGTGTGTGTGCGTGCGTGCGTGCGTGCGTGCGTGCGTGTGTGTGTGCGTGTGTGCGTGCGTGAACATCTGTCTTAATAATAATCTGAGCTGTGATGGATGTGAATCACTCTGCTCACAATTACGTGCTCATTGAAAATGATTCAAAACCAGATGGAATTGATTCATTTCATTGTCAAGCGAACGACTAAAAGCAATTCATAACAGTGAAGCAAGAAAACAAATGCAGTAATGCACTTCACTGGCAAACGCTTTGTTTGTGAAATATGTGACAGCACATTTGTTTCCATTACACTAAGTGCTGCTAATACAACGTGGAATATGTGCAGAAACAAACAAACCACCTAAAACTTTCAGACAATTAGTCAAGGCCAGACAGATAATCCCATTCTTCTCTTTATGATCTCACAGAGCTACAAACAGCCGTCTGCGTTCATCGTCACCCAGCATCCTCTGCCCAACACCGTTAAAGACTTCTGGAGACTCGTGCTGGATTATCACTGCACATCTATAGTCATGCTGAATGATGTGGATCCTGCTCAGGTCAGACACACACACACACACACACACACACACACATACACACACACACACACACTCATGCATGCACGCACACACAGACACACATGCACACTCGTGTTCTGTGCACTAATGCATGCACGCACACACATACAAAATAACAAACACACACAGACGCACACACATGCATGCACACACACAGATAAACTCACATACAAAAGCAGATAATTTGTGTAATGTTTCTCAGTGCTGATTGTTCTTTATTGTGTGCTAAGTGTTTAACTCCACCTGTACTGCGGTAATAAATGAGTAATATGTGTTTGATGTGTGCAGCTTTGCCCTCAGTACTGGCCTGAGAACGGAGTCCATCGACACGGTCCCATCCAGGTGGAGTTCGTATCGGCTGATCTGGAGGAGGATATCATCAGCAGAATATTCCGGATCTACAACGCCGCACGGGTGTGAAAGAAAGCAAACACTGATCCACAGAAACACCATTAAAGAAGGTGATGTTGTGATGCTGACCTGTCATGTGATGTTTCTCTTCTCTTCAGCCTCAGGATGGCTACCGGATGGTACAGCAGTTCCAGTTTTTGGGTTGGCCGATGTACCGCGACACACCCGTCTCCAAACGCTCTTTCCTAAAACTCATCAGACAGGTGGATAAATGGCAGGAGGAATATGATGGTGGAGAGGGCCGTACCGTAGTACACTGTCTTAAGTCACATACACAATTCAAGTATACTAGTCAGCGAGTTAACCATGATCATTTAATACTACTTTAGAAATGATTTTGATTTGTTAGATTATTGATTGTAATGCAGTTTTTATTTTACATAAAACAACAAATAAATCAAATGAATCCAGATGTAGTTTGTTATCTCGTGTTGAGTATTCTGATCATATTGATTCTGTAATTGTAAAGTCTTGTTGAAACTGTGAAGACAGTAAATGATGTGATGTGAGTTGATAAGCAGTAGCACAGCGTCACCTAGTGTTGACAGAGGAGAACTACAGTATGTGTTTGTGTGTGTAGTAATGGAGGAGGTCGCAGCGGGACGTTTTGTGCCATCAGTATCGTCTGTGAGATGTTGAGACAGCAACATTCAGTCGATGTGTTTCACGCTGTAAAGACGCTGAGAAACAACAAACCCAACATGGTGGATCTGCTGGTGAGTTTCACGACTTTAAAGAGATAATTCACACAAAAATACTGAAAAATACTCTCATCATTCAACTCATGTTGTTTACCTGTATACATTATAATGTTCTGATGAACACAAAGGAAGATATTTTGAGAAATGTTTGTAACCAAACCGATCATGGACCCCATTTATTTCTATAGTATTATTTTTTCCTACTATGGAAGTCAATTGAGCGTGGAGGGATTATTTGGTCTAGAAGCAAAATCTCTTTTTAAAGAAGACACTTTAAAGTTTTTCACTGAAGTGTTTGTAGTTGTGAATGTTGAGTCAATAACTACTTACAGCTATTTGAATTTATTTATTTTATGTTTAAAAATGAAAATGTTTACTCCCAAAACACTACAAAAGTAAAGCCACAAGTCTCAAGTAGTTCCAAAAATTCACAAAAAATGTCTTTTTTTACACGTTTTACCAACAACAGCCACTAGGTGTCAATGGTTTGCTGCATACTTTTGTCACATATTAATAAATTACTTGAACTGCTTTACTATTAATGCAAAAGGGTTTTGAAATATGAAAACTACATTCTTAGAGCTTTCCAATGATATATAAGTTGTCAATCATTTTGAAGATTTATAGATTTAATTTGAAGGAAATTAGTGTTATTATAAATATATAATCATCATATCTATTTCTATAGGTTTAGTGACAGGTAACAAAATGAATGTCACTATACAATTTCTATCATCAGATTGCCTTGAAATATGAAAACTACATTCTTAGAGCTGTCCATCTTTTCAAGTTTATAGGATATGTAATAATAAATATGTAACAACACCTTTGGCCCACCTGTTGGCCCATGACATTTTAGAAAATTACTCTTACAACATCATTCTTTTTGCAAAATGGTGATGAAATTTGAAAAACGCAACCTGAGAACTTTCCATCAATATATAGTTTTTCTAGGTTAGTGTAAGTTTAGACTAAGATATTATTGTTTTAAATATGTAACGCCAAACACACATTTCCCACCTGTAAAGGGTTAAACCTCCTATCATCTCTCTCAGTCCAGAACTATAAATCATTATTGAATATTTCATCAGTGTATCCATAGAAATAATAATGTGATGTGAATGTGTCCAGTACACAACAACAAAAAACAGTACTGTTTTTTTTTCTGACTCAGTCAAATTTTATTGACACTAAAGCATTCAGTGCTTATAAAACATTACAGGAGAGAATATTGTTTCTTCATCAGACTGTAGTGACACCTGCTGGTTGTGTTTTTATTCTTCTGCTGGATCAATACAAGTTTTGTTATGAAGTGGCACTGGAATACTTGAATTCTGGGTAAATTGTACGGCAGCCCCCCTCCTTTCTTTTCCATAAGCCCCCTGTACAACACAAGAATGTTAAAACCAGACCGGACCGACCCAACGAGTGCTGATGGGATCAGACAGATGACATCATCCACACTGGACTCTTTCCTCAGCGTGCACATCTCTGATCTGATCACACGTCAGTTCGTCCGTCACGAACCCTCAGCGAGAGACTGATGCCTTTTATCTTTACTGGCTTTTTATTTTGGTCGGACGATGTCGGTCACTTCCATTTCTGTGTGGAATGCAACGTCACGTGGATGTTTATTTTCTATCATGTTTATGTTTATTTGCTTTTGTACTTCTGTTTATTAATTGTTGGCATGTACAGTTGAACACGTGTGGCATTACCAGTGCAGATATTAAAGCGTTACGTTGTGTTTGTTGTGTTGAACGATGGAGAAACTGCTGAAACGATTCACGCGCTGAACCGTCCCGTCAAAAGATCCAAAGCTTGTATTTGTGATCGTTTTGTTTATATTGTAAATAGCTGAAGTTCACCAGATAATTTATTCATTGATGGTTTTTGTGAAGCACACTGAGTGACAATCATGTTTTAATTTGGTCATTATTATCATAAGGACTCCACATATAATAGTGACCAGATTGTATTGTTAACTTTTTATTTATCTGGTATGAAAAAACTATAAATACATATCTATATCTGCCAACCTGTCGTCCACGTGTCCTTTGTGCTGTACAGATTTTTTGGATTATAAGAAAATGATCTTTTCAGGAAGCTCACATTCATTAAGAGATGTTTCTAATGGTTGATCTAAAAGTGTGTTTCTCCAGCTGGTTAAAGGTAAGTCAGCTGACAGTCATTTCAAATGACATCAAATTCATATATGTTTCACAAAACATCATTATGCATTTGAATGAATACTTTTCAAAATAGAAATTATATATATATATATATATATATATATATATATATATATAGAGAGAGAGAGAGAGAGAGAGAGAGAGAGAGAGAGAGAGAGAGAGAGCAGTAAAGCAAACTCATGCATTCTGTCTATGAATAAATATAGGAATATATTAGTTTCAGGGCCCGGTTGCATAAAGCACCTTAAGTTTTTTCCTTAAGTATGACACTTAAGGGGTAAATTCCCCTTAACTTCTGTAAGATAATAATTAAAGAGTTTTGCATATAATCCCTTAAACGGTTCTCTTAGGTAAGAGTAATCGTTAAGTGTTTCATGACAGTGACCCCGGTTTGTTGTTATAAAATACTATTGTTGCCATGGAGACACAACAGAAAAAACGTAAGGGTTTTTCTGCAACACCCTTAAGTTTAAAGGAAACAACTTAAGGGAAAATTACACTTAAGGTGCTTTATGCAACCGGGCCCAGGTGTTTATGTGGGGATGAGATTTAAAGGTGCAGTGTGTCAATTTTTGCGGAATCCCAAAGTTCAAGAATTAAATGAGAATAAATAAATGAAAGCAGTGTTGAGTTTGTTTAATGGTCACAAGATTTCTCTCCTAATATTCTCCATAATCTCATTGACTGTCAGACAGAACAATGTGATGTGATGTGTACATCTTAAACCAGAGCTCTCCAACCTTTTTGTGGCCAAGGGCTACCACAAGAATAGATAAAACAATCTGGAGGGCTACTTTTTGATATAGTCTACTCAAAACAAAAAATATTTTACTTGTTGATATGTTTTATCATTGTCTCAAATGTATCATACTTACAAGAAGCCAAGCTAATATAACAAATATGTAATGAATAAATATTAAAATTGAGGCTATAAAGAGACTCTTTGTGGGCAACCTGAGCACCATGTTGGAGACCACTGCTGTACAAACTGCAAAGTTTCAGGTGTGACAACTGCATTTAAATCTGGGTGTGAATCCACTAAATCTAGGGGTATTCACCTGTATCACTTCAAGCCCCCCCCCCCATTGTCCACAACAATTTAAAGGCCCCCCCCACTTTATTTCTGTGAAAAGAAAACATACTTGAGTTTGTTATAATGAGACAGATGTCTTTAAAACACTAAGAAATGTCTTGATTTTTAGTTAAAGCAGATCAAGACTCACTCCTGAAAATGCAATGATGCAGTGTAAAAATGTTGCACCATGTTGGAGAGCACTGGCTTACCATAAATCACTTATGTATTTGTATACAATGTATTTAATACTTCTACTTAAAGGATTTTGCTTTGTTCAAATCAGTATCAATTTTAATTAAGATACATATTATATTTCTGTTTAAAGCATCTGCTTTTCAAGTTAAGCACGGTTACTCTATTCTGTCTCAGATTTTTTCATTTGTTTGAGCTTTTGCAAGATTAATCAGATAAATGAATACATCTTAACTCAACTTTATTTATATAGCACCACTAAAAACAATGAATGTTGACCAAGGTGATGTACATTAATCCGTATTATTAAAAATAAAATAAAGTAAGACCAAAAAAAACATCATTTACACCATAAAAGACAGGACAGAGACATAAAAAACACTCCAGACCGCAATATCAACTACACTTGTAAGCCAAGAAAAAAATCATGAATACATGATGAATAATTATTATCTTGCATGTAATAATAAAATTAGCATGAATAAAACAAAAATTAACAAATTCAAAACATTTACTATATTAAGATTAAAAATGACAATATGCACAAAATAATAAAATCTGTTCTTTAAAAGGTCATACATTTTCTTTGGGGGGCTTTGAAGGGATGCACCGTACACAAGGGGGCCGCACGCCAATAAAGTTTAAGAACCACTGGCTTGACAGCTGATGTGTGTGTGACATTTTACTTTGACATTAAAATCCTCTTAAGAGTTAAGTTGGACATGAGTAAGTTAAGCAAAACAAATGTGTTTGTTTTAGATTTATTTTTAGAAAGATTTAACCAGTATTGCAGACACTGAAATGTCATTTTAATGTAATGCAATACAAATGTTTCTTTATTTTCCTATAAAGAATCAAGATCGTCTCATATTTTCCTTTGCAGGCAACCCTCTCCTTATATAAAACATACAGCAGTGACACCATAATAAAGTAAGAGACATAAAAAGATGATAGGACTTCCACAGCATTCCTTTGCATACATTTACATGTTGTTGTTTTACAGACTCTGTTATGCAGAACAACTTTACAACAGCAAAGAAAACAAAAGTGATTTGTGTTTATAAAAAGTGCTTTAGAAAGCTACTTTCAGCTAATTTTCCTCACGTCATATACTAGTAACACTACACTACTAGAGAGAAAGAAGGAAGTGGAAGTGTTGTTTTTATAGGGCGAGTAATAAACTCCTGTCAACATTTTACCTACACTTTATTACCAAGACTGTAAAATCATGAGAGATGTGTATAAACCTGCACAGGATTAACATGTCATTTAGCTGTGTTAACTAAAAATGATCTTGCAATACATCTTTGAGACACACACACCCAAATCAGCCCATGATATTTTTTAATCTTAACCATCCTCTTACTGTCATGGGTTTAAAATTTACCCCATTTTTACTTGACTATAAAATTATATTTTTAAAGTATTTAAACTTACTTTCTGTGTTTTGCACACATTTAGTTTCTAATTAAAGAATATAGTGTAGAGATAAATGTGTACATTGAGACCACGCTTTTGTCTTAAAACAACTTAATTTTCTGATCGTAATATTTATTGTCTGTCTTAATTGTTTTATTATTAGTATTATTATAGAATGAAAACATTGTTTTATCACAGACAATTGTAATAACAACCAGAAAGAAGATATCAAGATCAATGTAGGTTTGGATGAACTAAAATGTACAATTATAAGTTCGATAAATGAGTAAGAAAACTGCATAATTTAATATTTAAATAAATTATCATGGTGTACTTTTTTAAGTCTTAGAGATGGATATAATTTTGCAAGAAAGAGTGGAAAATACAGAAGGGGGTTTAGGCCATTTTTGTGGATAAAGAATTTGGCATATAAAAGAAAAGTAAACAGTTTGTTCAAGGAAAAACATTTGGGACATTCATAACAGAAAATAACATCTTTGAGTCATATTTACACAGCTGAAAAGATCCAAAACAAAAGTCAAAATGTAATATTAATGGGCAACGTTGTCCGTTTTATTTAAAAAAAAATATATATATATTTTTTTTGTGCAATGCGAAAGTAAGTTATATGAGTTATATGACGTATTTCCTGTGTGTGCTGGTTGACCTTTGATGTCATCACTGACAACTTTGATCGCCCAATCACGTTCACGTTTATAGAGACGACGAGAATCCCTCAACCAATGGTTGTACGAGTGACAGCTGCAAGTCCCGCCTTTCAGCGAGAGCTCAACCAATCCCGCCTGCTCGTTCTTGCACAATTAACGCAGTCTTTCGGTGGGGAGTGACGCAGAGTCGCGCTACTCAGTTTCTTCGTTATTTACACAAAATCGCTTCATTTGCACGACTGAATTTATCGCTTTTATTCTTCAAGCTCCTCGACGACGAACTGCAGAACCGGAACAAGTCAATGTGATTTCGCGCGCTCCGGGAGCAAAATCCTCTCACATGTCGATATTGATGCGGTAGGGGATAAATAAAGATGCCGCAGCCGAAATCGCGAAAGATCGCCGTCTTGGGATACAGATCCGTCGGTGAGTATCGTGATGTCCAGCACGCAACTGGAATAAATTGTTTAATCGGCGTGTAATTTTTTCCCCTCACGCGTGGGGCTCGTGCACGGTCGCGTGAGCTGAATGTCACCCCGAGCACGCGCTGCATCTCCTCAGTTCGTGCGCACATGTAAACACGATCTTTAACTGTTTATCAGCGCGAGTGTTTAATATAAACTCTAATGTCAGGAGATTTATCTTAGTACAGTGTACATTTAATCTCAGTCTTAGTTCTGTTTGTGTGTACGGTGGGCGAGCATTTTAGTCAGCGTGAACGTGCGCAGGCCTCAGTCCTCAATGTTTTACTGCTGTAGTCTTCTCATATTAAAGTGAGACACAATACACGCTTATATTCATTAAAAACACTTCTGTTTCAAATGAATGTACATTAATATACAGTAAGCTATTATTAAGTCATTTATATGGAATTGATTCAGATGCAGATTATAGCTCATAAACACGTGCGTGTTTCTGCAGTAACAACATAAACAAACCACTTTTGTGGAACAAACGTAACTTCCGGTAAATTCCGCAAAGAATCAATAACAAGAGAGTCCCTTTAGGGTAAATCATTTCTGATAACAAGCTAAATAAACAAGAAGTACATCACCTTAGTTTAAATCATAACTAAAGCGTATCAAAAACTACATTACTGTGTAAAATGTGAACTATACAATTTTAACTATGGATCAGTTCCCAAACCTCCCTTCACATAGTGCTGATTCATGATCGTTGTCTTTAGGAAAGTAAAACATTTGTTATTTTCACCGAGGTATTTGTCCCAGAGTTCAGTTTAACAACTAGCCAGACAAACAGAGACCTATAAGTTATTTTCGGTCCAGACCCCTAACCGCGACAACGCACATACGTTATATGAAACCGTCTATAAGACACAGCTATCTATATATGTTTTATATACACTATTCTGTTCATAGAACTACTTCAAGTTGAAGATATATTACGGGCAAAAGAATACAGTAAAAGATGATTTGTAATATTTCTCTGTTTGTGTTGAGCAGAATTAATCGCACATACAGGTTTGGCACGTCACAAGTGCACATGAATTAGTTTTTTGAGTAACGATTCTTTTAAATTCAGATTGTTTTGACTTTTACTGTTGATTGAGTAATAATGTAAATGATGTTCACGGTTATGTAAATAAGTGAAGTTTTATTCCAGATCGGCATGATTTCTGCATTGATCCATCTACACAAATACTGTGAGTCAGAATACACAAAGATAAAGTGATGTGTGCTCAGCCAACATCTGCTGGATACACACACCTGTTTAACTCATGTGCAGAAATCATTGTAGCCTCACAACCAATTTGGCCCGCTACTTTGTTATCTAATGACGACACCAAGGTAACGCTAAAATGTGCATTCAATTTTAAATGCACATTTAAGCGTTCCCTTGGTTACCAAACAGACCCGGCAAAATACCTTTTTTTTTAATTACCTGAGACCCAAATCCACTAATATTATAACCGATTCGTGGCTGAGACAGAGGCACACGTGAATCTGGTCTCGGGTTGTGACCCGAAGACCTCTAAATACACACATCGGTAAACTTCAGCTTTATCTCACATACACGCAGTAAAATCATAGTAAATGTAGTGGGAGCTCTATTCTTAACTATTGTTTATGAACAACTGAATGTTGTTTAGGTTGCATTTCATGTTGTGCAGATAACATACACCTGAACAAACCATTTAATGTTAAAACAAAGTTTGTGCTTCTGTCATAAATGTTGAGTTGTATGAATGATGATTTTTAACTCCATCATTCTCTTGTGTTTATATGAGTTCAGTTGAATCTTTATGACAGATGCCCTCAAATAATGATCTTTACTTTATATCTCTATTTGATGTTGTCGTGTTTAAATAGTTTGGTGTATGAGCGCAGATGTTCGGCATGTTCACTTTATTGGTCGTTTACTGAAGGTTATTTCCTCATCTGCTTGTTGTATTTGGGTTTTTGCTCTGGGAGATGGGAACTATATGTTATGTTTGTTCTCGATGGCTCTCCTGTTTCATCATCTATTTATAGAAATGATGAGGAAGGATGCTGGAAATTTGATCTACCTCCATTAAACTCAAGAGAAGCGAGTTGCTCCTCTGCATTGTTTTTTAAAAGGAAATGATCGTAATAAAATCAAGAGTCAAAAACTCGATAAGGATGAGAGATGTTTCTTCTGTAGACTTGTGTTCAAGTCATTTAAACAGAATTGAGCTGTTTTACTTTCTTTATACGCAATGTAACTTTAGGCGTGTAACAATACATGTATATGGGTCGATGGGTCAATTACATTTCGATTCCACACACAAAATATAAATATGAGGTTCATCCCCGAGTCCCCTCGTTCCTTGTTTGTCCATCATCCTCCATTCCATTCAACTGTCCGATTTCCATCCCTACTAGGGAGATGGATAAGAAAGATTGAATTAGATTCTGGCCAACACTTTCTGCTGTAAAATGTTACGTGATGGTGAAAAAGTGTTTGCGTGAATGAGAAATCCCAGATCGTCTTCACTCCTGAGTCAGTCTTTACTCTGAATGAGATTCACATCTACAAACACTCGGGATGCTGAGAGGAACTCACTGTTGTTATAGCAACAGACTGCAGAGCATCTCTCACGCTCTCTCTAGAATGAAATCTCTATTATCTAAACGTGTTCTTATCGTTTCTGACACATTAAAACTCATCTGATGGGTTAAAGTTTGATGTTTGTGTGTTACAGGTAAATCTTCTTTGACAATACAGTTTGTGGAGGGCCAGTTTGTCGACTCTTATGATCCCACTATTGAAAACAGTAAGTGAATTTTGATCCTCATCACTCTTATCAAATGTCAAGAAGAGGCATTTACTGTTTCATTCTTTTATTACACATTCATCATGTCACACATTTTCATTCTTACTCTTATTGTAGGCTTCACTGTAGTGGATATTAAACTAAAGTCTCTAAGTGAATTTAGTTAAAGATGAGCTGTCACCATATTTAAACCCAGATATTTAAAGAGAACTCTTGACTAGTGAAGTACATGAATGTCATGTTAGATGCAAGTCTGCACAAACATGATGATGATGATAGTTGTGTAACAGCACTGTTAGTAGTGTGATGTCTGTGTATTTCTCTTGTTGTTGTTGTTGTTGTGCAGTATATAAATAACAGTCAGTAGTGTGAGAGACAGACGTATGGGTAGTTAAAGTTACAGTCACAGAGCACAAACCAGTTTACAATTACTCATGTTTTTGTTCTGCGAGGTCACATGATCACGTGTCCATCAATGTTTATCAGCCACTGAGGGGTGGTTTTCCAGACAGGGATTATCTTAAACCAGGACTAGACCTTAGTTTACTTATGTTTGAACATGTCAAACTTGTCTTAATAAAAACATGACTTGTGGCAAATGAAAGGGCACTGATGTATTTTAAGATATGTCAGTACAAGTTGTTTTCAGTTTTGACCGCTCTTGTGTTTCTTTTAGTCTAGGACTAGTCTAATCCCTGTCTGGGAAACCAGCCCTTAGTGATGTAAGACTAAAAATATCTCTCTGAGATCATCATGTTAGTACTTGTGTTGGATTAACTGTAATGTCTGAAATGTTTTTGCTGTATTTTCATGTTTTTTTTATCTTTGGTAAGCACAATGAGTTAAAGTAATGAATGATGCGTGAGAGTAAAAATGAGTCGAGTCATTGAGATAATATTTGTGTTTGTGATGTTGGATTCAGGCTTTGGTCATGTCGTTGTGTAGATCGATGTCTTTATCTGCTTTTCCTTCAGTCAGTTTTACTCTGTCATGTGTTTCGATGACATTTATATTTCTCTGCTAATATTTCAAATGTATGTTTTGTGTAAATGTTTGTGTGTGTAATCTGATCGTTGTCTTCATGTGTTTGTTTATCTCCAGCGTTCACTAAGATGATAACAGTGAATGGTCAAGAGTATTCACTACAGCTGGTGGACACCGCCGGTCAGGTGAGAGAAAACAACATCAACTCAATACTTATAAGAAACATTTCTGTATGATTGAAGTCATGTGCTGTCAGTTTCTCATATTCACAGAATAAATAAACCACTGAATGATGCTATACATGCACAGCTTTATCAAGTTGAATAGAAATAAATGCTGTAAAAACATGAAATACTGCTGAACTAAATGTTCGCATACCGGTGATGTTAAAAACAAGGATTTTCTTTCTCCTGTAAAGGAAATGAGATGTTAAACAGAAGGTCGCAGATAGTTTCCACATAAAAACTGTAAACCTCATTCAAATGCTGATTATGTCTCTGTTTTCTGATCTTTATTGATGTTTTTTCCAGGATGAATACTCAATCTTTCCTCAGACTTACTCAATAGACATCAACGGTTACATTCTGGTGTATTCAGTCACATCAAATAAAAGGTACTCGCATTAAAAGAGTCGTGACCATATCTGTGACATCTTACTTTCATTATAAATCCAGCGATGATATTACAACACGCTTTATATTTACTCGTATCTGTTTTTCTCTTGCAGTTTTGAAGTAATTAAAGTTATCCATGAGAAGTTGTTGGATATGGTCGGGAAAGTACAGTAAGTTTTGATTTTTAGTGTTTACTAAGATTATCATCATTTACTCATCCTCAGGTTACTTTAAACTCATTTGACACAGAGGAGATGTTCAGTAGAAAGTTCATGAAGATATCTGCTCATTTCCAAAAACTGCAACATGTACACACACGGGTTTGACCAATTGTCAACATGCACGATTATCCATGTCAATCATTGATGTTTCTTATATAGTTTTTGGGTGTGTCCTGCTCTTTTTTAAATTATTTTTATTAATATGAATCTTATAATTAACATTTCTCCGAGTTAGGATTAAACATTTGAAAAGCATTGAAAGTTTTTGTCAGAGCCTGTGTTTTTTTATTTTTACACCAGACATATATATCAGTTATTGGTCTACTCGAATTGTAATAATCTTTATCAACATCGGCCCTGAAAAACACACATCGGACGACGTCTAATACACAACATTCAAGTCAATATAATCATTGTCATTGTTTTAAAGATGGATGGACTGTAGGTCTGTTCCTCATGCAATGTTTATTTGGGTTTAAACTGCATGAATGATTTTTACCATCAGTTGATGTGAATGTAGGGTTTTTTGTCTCTTTTCATAGAGTACCCATAATGCTGGTGGGCAATAAGAAAGATCTTCACATGGAACGGTAAGAGTGATTTATGTAAGGAATCATTGACAACGGGCCGTTGAATTATTTAAAAATAATGCACACCTGAGGTGGTAATGTGGCATGAGTGGAGTTATAGTGCGGGTGTGGATTATTTACAAATAATTTAAAGGACCAAAGTCAATTATTCCTCTATATTGTTCTGGTGGTTATTTTAGGACTTTTAACAGGTCACATGTGTGTATATCCAGAGAAATAATGCATACTCGTGTAGCGTTTCTCAGCCAATCAGAATGAAGTATTCAACAGGCCGTGGTATAATCATGAATATATGATCTTCTCTGACTCTTAAGGAGAATAATGAATAAACATTCAGAGTATTTTAGTTTTTTATTCTTATTGATGGAGTTTATTTGAGATTATTCTTTATTTAATCTATTTTCTATTATAAATGAAATGGCAGTAAATCTTTGTGGGTCATGTGATGTCATTTGTTCTGATGTCTATTTGAAGCATTGAGAATTAGTCTCTTATGTTTATCAAAACCTCCTAAACTCCCATTCCACTGGAAACCTTTGAACTCTTCAGACTGGGAACCAGAAAGCCACACATCTCTCAGGACTGTTTGTGTGTGATTAGTATTAGCTGGTATGCTGTGAGAAATACCCATAATGCACTGAAAACGAGTAGTAAACATGATTACATCAACATGAATGACAGTAAACCTTCATGACCAGACAAGTATTTAAAGAATGAAATGTCATGAAGATCTGAGCATCAACTCTTGTGTTCAGTAATCAATACCATAAAAACCAGCAGAATCCAGAATACACTTATACTTGAATAAACCACTAACATCACATTTATGACGGATTATTTCAGTTATTTGAGATTCTGTAAGTCACAGTTACTGTCAGGGAATGTAAAGGAAGTAAAAGTGTTTGTTGTTCACTGCTGTACAGGATGTGATGTCATCAGTGTAAATTCCCCCTCATTAAAGCAGGACAGGAAGTGCAGCCATCATGGACTCTAGTAGTGTGTGTGTGTGTGTGTGTGTGTGTGTGTGTGTGTGGCTTTTGTACACATGAATACCCTCATCTAGTGCCTTATTTAACTAGAAGTGAAAAATCGAATCGAGTAATATTTATGTTTTTATCCGATTAGTTGATTAACCGGAAAAAATAATCGCCCGATTAATTGATTATAAAAATAAGCTCTAGTCATATTCCAAGTATGGGTTATGATACATTGACAAATAGGTCACTTTCCATTAGTTGATGATTGAATCACAGATTAAGACGCTGTAGATAATATTTCAGAAGGTGTATTATTCATCCCATCATGAGTCTCTTCAGATTATATGTGGATCAGCTCTGAAGTTACAGGCAGTGAATTGTTGCACATCATGTGCTGTTATTATAAAATGGATTTGATTTCTCTCTCTCAGTGTGATCAGTTGTGAAGAGGGGAAAGCGTTGGCAGAATCCTGGAACGCATCCTTCATGGAGTCTTCAGCGAAAGAGAACCAGGTGATGAGACGTGACCTGTCTGATGTTATTTCTCTCTATTAGCTGTAAATATATTCATCTACTTGAGCTTGACTGACACTCAGAAATGTGATTATTACAATCTGTCATTCAAACACATCCTGTAGGATTCTGTTGTCAAGGAGTATTTTTTTGTTCTTAGAATTGTTCTTTTCTTAATCTGAAGGCTGCAACCTCTGGAGGTGCCATTTGTAGATTGCATACGTGATCAAGACTCATATTTCAGAATATTAAATAGTTGTAATATGTATATGACTTGTGAATGTAATGCTCAGTTAACTTAAATAAAGCAGGCTTGATGACATATGCAGCCTACTCTGTATATGTGATGCTTTTGGATTGAGAAACAGCTGTTCATATATAATAAGTATTCTTCTCATTGTGACGTTAAGATTGTATTTCTCACAGAGCAGCTCTTGTGTTATATTAAGCAGTCCTGATGAAGTTTCATGAAACGGATGAATTATTACCTATATGAAGTGTGTGTGTGTCAGTAATTGTGTTGACTTGAAGAGTGTTTGTTTGTTTGTTTTCAGACCGCCGTGGAGGTGTTTAAGAGGATAATCCTGGAGGCGGAGAAGATGGACGGTGGAGCTCCACAGGGTCGGACGTCTTGCTCCGTGATGTAGATAACCCTGACCTTTCTGACATGCCCCGCCCCGCTCCCACAGTTGCCCCGCCCACCAGAGAACAGCACAAACTTTTCTAGCGAGCATGTTTGTTTTTTTCTGGTGTTTCGGGTTAATCCAGCAGCTGTGCTTTTTGTTTTCTTTGGTCTGTTTTATGGTGAAGAAAAGGCTTAGCTTCGGAATTACAGGATTTGAACAGGGTTACAGACACTTAATATGAGATGTTTGCTAGAAAAGTCTGTTTACAGACCCCACCGCACCCCTTTTCCCCTCCGCCCGCAGCTGTACCACAGCACTGGACACTGGGAAATCCCTCTACTTGAAGTGGCTAGCTGCCTGTTTTTCTCCATAAAAGTTTGGCTTTTCCTTTTAAACTTTTTATACTTCATTTCACCTTCGTTTTAATTTTTTTAGTTTTTTTCCTTCAAGTTTTATTCATTTGGGAGAAACCCATTCTCTGACATTAACTCACATCTGCTTTCTGCCTCATCCCTGTTCTTCATCATCATCATCATCATCAGCCTTATGTCTTCATTTACCTCTTTTCTACCTCTCATCTTCCTCGCTGTCTCAAACCCTGACAAATTTGTATATGGTGTTTCTTAAACGGTAATTATAGCCAATAAAGTCGCAGCGTTCAGGAGTGAATGTTGTTGAACTTTTTTGATTGTAATCATTAAACGCAGCGTTTCTGTTTCACTACAACTTGAGTCTTTTGCCGTGATTTTTCAAAGTGTTTTATTTACTGTGTGTTTTTAAGCTAGTGCATTATAAATGTGTTTGTAGAATATAGTTACTATATTGGGTTAGGGTTATTGGGTAAACTTCAAGGACAAATTTAGATGATATAATTTAATTTTCTCTTGAAACAATAGAGTTTTTCTTTAAGCCAAATTCTTTAACTTAAGTTGGACTTTTTGACAGAATCATGAAACGCTTACGAATGCAATATGTTTTAAATCTATTGTTTTAAAGGAATCTATGATTGACACATGGTTTAAATGTGATCTCTGTGTGTATAGAGTCAGATGCTGTGAGTTAAAGACAAGACTTCAGTTTAATGGAGATAATAATGTGAAAAAAATGTTTTGAACAAGAACTTTGACACTTTCAATAGGAGAAAACATGGTAAACAAAACACACACATACACCTAATAAAGTAAAATAAACGAGTGATTCTATATACTCACATTCTGCCTTCAAAATATTTAGACTTAGTGCTTAAATATCTATCTCATAAAAGACTTGCTTTATATTAAAGAGAAATTCCAGCGTTATGGATCTTACATTTGCAGTAAAAACTTGAAATCTAATTTCCCAGAGAATGCATTTATTATCAACCATCTGTTTATGTTTTCCTAAACTTCAGAAAATCTCAGTCTATACTCATGACAAAAATAAGTTTTGAGGAAACGACATACCTTCTAGTAAATCTGTGAATTAATATACAAAGCCAGAAGCAATTACACCCAATAAAATAAATGAAGACGGGATGGCTCTTCAAATAACAAATAATTATTTTCTTTTTTTGCCAAAATCTTTTTATTAAGATTTTCTTCATGCATTTACAATCACATTCTTGTCAATACAATTTGTCCATTTGAACATAGTGATTGCATTACATGCATTAAAACCCATTAAAAGGCAATAATCAAGCAACTAACACAGTGAACAACGCTTCTCTCTTTTCCACAGGTTCTTAAGCATAGAAATTAAAAACATAGTGTAACATTTAGTTTCTTCTCAACTTATGCCTTCTTTCATTTTTATTTAAAGAAAAAAATTAAACTTAAGCTTTAGATTGTGGAACTATAGGTCACCCTGTCTCAAAACAAATCATTAATTTAATGAGAAAAAAATTTAATGGATGTGACAATTTTGAAATTGGAAAACTATGTACAAAATGCTTTAAAAACTTTAGCATGGATTTTTAAACCCCCAAAATTCACATCTAAGATCAGTATGGTTTTAAAAAAGAACTGGATTAAAACTTTACTTGTCACGATAAGTTTGGCATTTGCAAGTTTTATTAATACTGTGTGTTTAATGAGTTCCCTTTGATTCATAAATCTATAAGATGAATGTGACTTATAATTTGATTACTAGCATGACATTGAAAAGTTCATCAGGATTATCATCAACTAATAAATGTGAAATCTTGTTAGTTTCTTAGTAGCTTCATTCAAAATGTCTTCACTCAATGATCTTTAAATATGAGAAATAATAAAAACACCATCAGTATCTAGAGTCAAAATCCAGATGTCCATAACAGATCAACAGTAGACATTTCTTCAGTCTGCTCACAGTATATATGATGAAACTGATGAATTATTTTCCAAGTCTTTGTTTTAAAAGAATACAACCAGATAGAGATTGAATATTTTCTCTCTTCTGAACCTTTACAAACTGCCTTCACAAAGTGAAGCGAAGCAAAATCTTTTGTGTTTGTGTGTGATGACCTCGACATCAGCAGCACAGCGAGCGCTCCCAACAGAAAGTGTCGGATAAGCAGAAGTTTTAAACCCTTCATTGTTGATCTTTTGTCAGGTTGATCTCGCGATACCCCGTCACACACCACCGGCAGTATATATTGAGCTGTCCAAAATTTTCCCTGTTACACATTCTTACCTGTGGCTCGGTTGGACAGAATCCAGTGGGAAAATGTCTCAGTATTCTGGAAAGGTAAGAATCTGATTGGTCAAAGACAAAACCAACATGACCATCACAGTCACCAGTTCATATAAAACTAAACCTGACAGCTGGATCAGGACTAGATCAGTATTTATGTGATAAAGTTTTGTGTTTTTCCTTAAACTTCATTGATTGGGCCTAAAGTTCAGTGTCATGAAGGTTTTGTTTTTTGATTTCAGATCGTGTTTTACGAGGGCAGATGCTTCACCGGACGGAGACTGGAGGTTTTTGGAGATTGTGATAACTTCCAGGATCGTGGATTCATGAACAGAGTAAACTCCATCCGCGTGGAGAGCGGTGCCTGGATCTGCTACGATCATCCGGACTTTAAGGGTCAGCAGTTTATCCTGGAGCGAGGAGAATACCCAGAGTTCCAGCGCTGGAATTCTCATAATGATCACATGGGCTCCTGTAAACCCATCAGGATGGTAAGAAATAAACTGGGATGAAAGAAGTTAGAAGAGAAGTTGACATCTTTAGGGTAATAGACGTCTGTACATCAACGTGTGGCTTTGAGGACAAGTGAGTTAAAGAGGTGGTTTCCCAGACAGGGTTTAGATTAACCCAGGAGTAGGCCTTAGCTATGTTAGGACATATTAGTAGTTTTTACAAACATACCTTTACTGGTGTGCATCTTGAGACAAAACAATGGCACTGATATGTGATATATGTTAAGATACGTCAGTGCAAGATGTTTTAAATGAAGGCTTCTCAAACATCCGTTTTAGTCTGGGATTATGATAAGGCCTGTCTGGGAAACTGCACCAAAGAGTTAGTTTCCATGAAAGCAATTTGTTAGAAATTTTTACAACTCACCCATACAGCAAAAAGTACATTTTCTAATATAATTTTAAATATATTTCCAAATATACAAAAAATATATGTGCTGAAATATATTGTGAAATATGTTTACAAAAATGTATTTTTCATCAATATATTTTTGGCCATGTTTTGTATATTTTAAAATATATTTTAAAGCATTTATATTCACGTTGCATTTGAAGAAAAACTTTTTATGTTACAAACATAACAGATTAAAAAAAAATTCAATATATTTTCAACTGCAAAAATATATACTTATAATTTTATATTTTATACTGTATACATTTTATACAAACTTTTTAATTTTGGCTAGGAAACATATATAGTTTTACCACATGGGTTGTAAATTAAACAATGTATTTGTTGCCCCTGAAATAGATTCTGAAAAATTTGTTAATATATGAAGGGTAAAACTAAATATATTTTCATATTGAAAAATTATTATATTAAGCTTTACTTTCTACAAAATGCATTTACCATATATTTCAAACATATTTATGGCCAAAGAAATGTATTTTTTATATATGGGTCAGTCCAAGTGTCCACTCGTTCCCCAGACTTGTAAGTTACCACTATAGTAAAAACATTGATGAATAATATCAGGAGTATGCAACAACATATCTGAATAATAGGACATAACTAGTGTCCATAGTAGTTTTTATTCGGTTTGTTTTTTATGCATTTTCATAGAAATGTTTAAAATGCAGTACATTATGATCTCTTACATAAATAGTGTGCTTACTACTATTGCTAAAGTATGGATTTGTATTTAAATCAATCTGAACTTTAATTCTAAATTAGATTTAAGGTTAATCTGTATTATTTATATAGCCTATATAATCATGTTATAGTGCATTGTGGGATTGCTTCTTTATACGAGATGCTGTTGGACTTGGGTGTCTAAGATGGCAGCATCATTTTGTTGTTGTTTTCCTTTTTTGCCAAGTTGACTCTTGTGTGTGTTTGTGTATTGTGTGTGTAGCACGGTGAGCACTATAGGATGGAGGTGTTTGATGGCTGTAACTACAGCGGTCAGTGTATGCAGTTGTGTGATGATTGTCCGTTCCTCCAGAGTCGTGGATTCAACAACAACTGCGTCAACTCTGTCAGAGTCTTCGGTGATGGAGCGTAAGTTCACTTTACAGATTAATGAAATGAATATAGTTCTCGACACGTCAACTGAAGGTAATATTTGGTCTCTGTGATGCTGTACAGTCATTTCTACAGTAGCATCCAGCATCTCAACTATACTTTATGACATTTGTCAGGTGGTTATAAAATAATCTAGTAAAATAATATAACACACCAGTGACTGCACATCATTACTTGACAACCATGCAGACCTGCAGTTACGATCTTCAATATATCACCTGAGTTTAGTTAAGATTTTCCTCTCAGTTTAATAAAAGCAGTTAGGATTAGGGTTAAGTGTTTATAAAGTACATTTGTGCATGTTTATTAAGCTCATCTAAGCAGCTTTATATGAGCTTGAATCATTTGTTTACTCATTCGTTGTCATGAATAAATGAAATGAGCCACATAATGTGCAGAATTATACAATCGGATTATAAGTCTGTGTTGTATGAAACTAAAGTGTGTTTGTATTTTACAGTTGGGTGATGTATGAAGAGCCGAACTTCAGGGGTCGCATGTACATCGTGGAGAGAGGAAACTACTGTAACCACAACGAGTGGCAGGCACAAACCCCAAACATTCAGTCCATCCGCAGGGTCATCAACTACTTCTAACCCTCCAAAAACCCCTCCTGATCTCATGTAAAATAAACACAACAATCTCAACCTGAACTATTTTATCACATAACAGCGTCCGTGTCTATCAATCAATCACTGTCCATCCAAACAGATTTAGATTTGACATTCTCATAACTAGTACAGTCTCATGTCAATGTGTTTGTTTTATATATCAGGTGACTTTTTGTTTCAGGATATGTATTACAAATCAACAAAGTATTGCTATAATAGTACCTTGGGGGTGGTTTCCCACACAGAGATTAGCTTAAACCAGGACTAGGCCTTAGTTTAATTCAGAAATATAAATAGTTTTAACAAACAGGCCTTACTTAAACCATGACTTGTGTGCATTTTGAGGCAAAAGAAAGGGCACTGATGTATTTTAAGATATGTCAGTACAAGAGGTTTTGAGTTTGGACAGCTCTTACATTTATTTTAATCTAGGACTAGTCTAATCCCTGTCTGGGAAACTACCCCTTGGACTACTATAAATACTATAGTACATGAATATTGAAATCTGGCATCTGATATCACTGCGTAATTTGACTAGAATTTTTATATATTGTAAAGAGCATTATGGGTACTATTACAACACACAGATCAACATAAACAACATTTACAATCCTAAATGTGAACAAAGAGATCATATTCATGTAAATAATGACTGCAGATTAACATCCAAAAAAACTTTTATTGCATGTTGAACAAATTCCCTTTGGGTTTGATTTTTGAACCTGAACATAAAGAGAATCGAGTAAAACTCAATATTGCTTTCAAATGAACTTTCAATGCATGAAACTTTATATGAGATAACAAAACCAAAAAACACATTCAATGTCTGAACTCTGTTCTTTAAAAGACATGAATGATAAATGCTAAAAATAATCCAAACATAATAGTTCAAAATCAGAACGGTTTTAAATACAGTAAGTGCTTTTTGACGATTTAAATGTGAGCTAAAGAAATGTTTCATTTTTCCATTCAATGTTATTTCAGAGAAATATTACATAACAGACAAGGATAACCGTGTTAAACATATGTGCAGAAAACAGCGAGGTTTCTTCTGTCTGGTCATTTGTTAATGTAAGATCTGAGTCGTGCCATGAGTTCCTCTTCCTCCTCCAGCGTGACGTCCAGATAATCTTCTTCATGTCTGGGAATGTCCTTTAAAACCTCGTTCACTAACTCCTCATCCATGGGACTGGACATAACCGATGCTGGAAATAAACACAAATCAATCATCTTTAAATAACAGACATGCAGCGGCTGCTCAATTATGAGAAAAATCATAATCCTGATCATTTAACACAATTACTCAATGATGTTAAAAACATGCATTTATTTAACCTTTTTACCAAGTATATATATATATGTGTGCATGCGTTTTATATTTATATATTTTTTAAAAAATTTTGTGACTGGAGGGATTTATACAAATTCAGGAGGGACTTAAAAGACAAAATAGGATCTCTGTGTTTTTAAAGGGAGGTACTTGTGCTTTACTCAATTCAATACATTTGTATAATGTCGTTGCATCATGCATTTCTATAAACATGTCAAAGCTGCGGCGCCTTCAGAAGTGCTTTACAAACACAGCAGCACGCAATATATTTATACGCATATATATCATATTTTAAACGCGAGGGATAGTAATGCCTCAGCTTGCATAACATGCATGAAACTTTACAAATATAAACTGGATTAATACTTTGCATTCTTTTATATATAATATTTTTACAATATAAGACGAAACAATAGAAACGAATGATGCACAATAATTGTTTTACCTCAATTATCTTGTTTTTGTAATTGTTTGAGTCAAAAATGATTAATTGCACAACAGGCCTAATGCATTGCAGAGTGTGATGTGATTGGTCAGATAAGAGTTAAATCAGTATTGGAGAGTGCAACAGGATTACAGCTACACAAAGATTTAAAGCCTTTAAAACAAACAAACAAACAAACATAACATGCAGCTTTATGTTCGGTGAGAGTTTTCGTTTTTTAGTGTGTGATGTGTTCAGATGCTCACGCGGGTCAGATGAAGTGCTGGGCTCTTCTGATAAAGATGAAGGTGAAGATTGTGACACGCTGTCATCACCCATCAGCCTCACAGATGAATCGGATAATCCCGGCTAAAAGCCCAACAACACAAGCGTCATAATGATGATGTCATAAACACAAGAGCTGTTAATGTGATGTCATTGAGTCTCACCAGATCCAAAGTGTCTGACATCTGAGCCTCAGCCCGATCTAAAAGAATCTGAAGAGCACAAGATCAACATCATTCTCGTTGTCTTTACATATAAAGCTTTTTTAAGATTGTGTGTTTTTGTGAGTTACCCCGTAGGCTTTGTCTACGTCTCCTTTAGCTTGATGCAGCGCTTTAGCAGCGTCTCTCTTACTGTAACCCAACTCCACCAATGTGTTTATGTCCTGTAGACGTCGTCTCCTCTTCTCACGCTCTCTCTCCTTCATCTCATCTCTCTCCTGATGGACAGACAGAAACATCAGCACGCGTTTATCTGGGATATGTTGTGTAACTCTGTCTATTTTACAGGACCTTGTTTCTCTGCATCAGGTGCAGCGCTGCGTCATTCATGTTTCCTCGACACGCTCTTAAACCCAAACGGGATTCCTGTTCGGAGAAACCCAAACTCATCAGCTGGTTCAGTTTGTCCGGATCTAAACACAGCTGACCGTACAACTCCTGAGCCTGTGAGAAATCAAACACCACACCTTAACAAACAAATACTCATTCTTCTTCTTCTGTTACGCTAAAATACCAATGTGATTCATTTTAATCCTCCAGCAATAGACTTTGAGCAGTATCTCTTACTGCATAAGAACAAAATGTCGTGTGATCAAATTGTGCAAAATTATCATTCATTCCCATTGTTTTTGATGACTTCCTGTACTAGGCCTTAATGAGGACATTTACAAACATACCTAACAAAAAACAACACAGGTGTGCATCTTGAGACACAACAACAGAAGTGATTTAGTATATTGAGTTATGAAGGAAGGCTGCTTAAAGATGGATTTCAGTCTGGGATTATGATAATCCCTAACCCCATAATATTCAAAGCTTCTAGGCATTTCTTTGACAGTATTGTGATGATATCTGTGTTTGTGTTTTTACTTTATTGAGCAGATCAGATGCTCGCTTCTCATCACCGCTGTGGTAAGCCAGAGAACTCTGAAGAAGATCCAACCTTAAAAACAGCACATCCTCTCCTCCGGTGTGACCCTGACAGACACATTTATATCAGTTTTAATAGAAACACATCTACTGTACATCTGTAATGTGCTGCTGATGGTGTTTATACTTTGATCTGCTGCAGTCGGCTCTGCTGATCTCCATAACATCTCAGAAAACATCTCTCAGCGTTCTGAACTCTCTGTTTGGCATCGTCTAGATGTGAGAGAGCACTCAGTGCCTGATAACACCACACGATATCCAACTGAAGAACCGCAAAATTATCCACCGCATTCAGGATTGTAGAGTCACACTGTCTGTATCGCACAAACACGGATAGAGATCGTCACATCATATCAAACAGATATTACAATACTGTCAAAAAAATAAACACAAAGAAAGAAAGAAAATGATGATTGTGTGTAATGATGTCGTACTTAAACTGTTCGTCAGCCATCAGTAGATAAAAGAGAGCAGAGCTGTGCTTTCTATTCTTCATCAACGCTCGACCTTTCTCATGAAAACCCATCGCCATTATCAAAGCCTGATACACAAACACATCAGATCAATACAAAAAAATCTATTACACAAATACATCAGATCAAAGAAATCTGTAAACTAAGATCAATTTCTGAGATTAATCATAGATCTAATGAATAAATAAATGTTTGAGAAGTTCAGTTAGTCTATTTAAAGATACAATATGTAAGGAATAATTAATAACGGGACATTAAATTATAAAAGGAATAATTGAGAGGCCGTTGAATTATGCAAAAATAATGCACACCCAAGGTGGTAATGCGGAATGGTGTGGAGTTACCCAGCGGGTGTGCATTATATTCTAATAATTCAAAGGACCGGAGTCAATTATTCCTCTTATACCACGATTACCACAAACATTAATCTGGTGCCTATTTTAAGACATTTAACATGTCAAGTGTGTGTTTATTAAAAAATAATCAACACCCATGGAACATTTCTCAACCAATCAGAATAAAGCATTCAACAGACTTGTGGTATAACTTAAAATAATCACCAGAGTAATGTTTGTGGTAACTGTGGTATAAGAGGAATAATTGACTCCAGTCCTTTGAATTATTAGAAAATAATGCCAAAAAGGTTGTGCCACATTCCCACCTTGGGTGTGCATTATTTTCTTATAATTTAATGTCCCGTTATTAATTATTCCTTACTTATACCACGGGTCTGTTGAATGCTTTATTCTGATTGGTTGAGAAATGCCCCATGGATGTTGATTATTTTTTAATAAACACACACTTGACCTGTTAAATGTCTTAAAATAGGCACCAGATTAATGTCTGTGGCAACTGTGTGGTACAAAAGGAACAATTGACTTCGTCCCCTGAACTACTGAAAACAATGCACACTCGCTGGGTCCTCCGCACCATTCCTCATTACCATCTTGGGTGTGCATCACTTTTGCATAATTCAACGGCCCCTCATTAATTATTCCCTATATATTCCATCAAGTCATTGAGAATATGAGGATTAAAATGAATGAATGCATGAATGACCTTCCTCTCAATATCAGGAATCTGGAGTGGATTTCCTTTCTGATCGGCGATCTCCAGAAACGGAGTGGTGGCCGGATCCTCTGAACCATCTGAACATTATAGACGGATGAAGAAGCTTCATGAAACACAAACTAATGTAAGAGCACAGCTTATAAAGATGCTCAAACTAAATCATATCACAGTTTCAGCAGTGCTTTAGCAGACTGTAAATGACTGTGAATGTGTCTTTACCAGTGTTGGGTAAGATACTCAATAAAGTAATTAATTACTGGTTACTAATTTTTAAATATCTAATTAGATTACTGTACAAAATGACTCTCTCCAAAAAGTATTTAATTACTTATTACTTTCTAAATCCTGTTTAGTAAATGATACAAAGATCGTCTTGAAACAACTTGTATAAACCATAAAAGTACACCAATTATTCTGGTCACAATATTTTCAGTCCAATTTAACTACTTAAATTAACTACTTTTGCCTCAATATACTTCTATTTACAGCTTATTAAAACTTAGTAAAGTAGCTGTTAAGTATTGGTAGGATTAAGTAATCCCTTACTTTACTTTTTTAATGGATTTCCTATATAACTAGTTAGTTCCACCCAACACTGATCTGTATATTTAATGTTAAAGTTTGACCTCTTTCTGACAGAATCTGGAATCCTCTTCGAGTTCTCTGCACTCCTTCATCTTCAGAGCGATTCTCCTTCTCTTCCTCACGCATGACGTTCCTTTCGTTCTCAGATGACACAGATATCACCATGATCTTACTGTTGTTCTTCACATTCTGCTCATCAAGTCTTTTCTCTTCAGAAACACACAGCAGGTAACAAATACATTACTGAGTATAGATGACTGCATAAATCACATCTCATAAATAATCATGTGATAAGTCAATATCAAACTCTAGTCATACTGTACCTGGGGACAATATTTTCCCCTTCAGAATGAGATTGAAGTGCTGTAATCCATAATCTTTACTGATCCTTCATTACAAACACACATCGCGTAAGATCATCTGAACATCAGATTTCATTCAGGTTTCATGTGAACAACATTTACACTCACTGTTTCTTCAGCTCTTGAGCCGTGATGTCCAGTTTGGTTTTTAAATGAGCTTTCTTCTTCTTTACAGATACACAGATGAGGATCAGAAGAGAATCACAGGTAAACATAAAAGTGATAATATTGTGCCACAGAACCACATTATTATCTATAATAATGACACTTCTAAACTCTTTGACCTTTTCAAGATTGATGTATTTCTACAAAAAAAAACTTTAGGATGAGACCTGACTATATTCTTGAGAGAATCTACATTAACTGACTGCCAAGGGCTTAAAGGTGCCACAGAATGTAAAACTGGCTATCTAGGCATATGTTTAAGTCTGGCGAATGTCTAGGTTACACACACACACAAAGCTACTGAAGGAGCTGCTCTGAGAAACAGCCAATCAGAGTAGAGCTCAACTTTAATATTCATGACCCTTTTAATTGAGGTAATAATAGACCATTTCATTCTAAAGACAAATCCTAGGGTAGTATATGGACATGTAAAACTGACTCTGGATCATTTTTACACTTAATAAAGACACATACCTTCTATGTAGATATCAGAGAACAATTCAACAGATTATTAACATGCATTCTTTGGCACCTTTAAGAAATAAAAGAGACTAAAGACAAAACTAATAAAGTTGTATAAGAGATAAGTAATTACATTTTAGTGAGAGACTTTACAATAACTCTATATTGAACAGTTAATGGGCACCATAAACCCTGAATCTGCTGTGATGTTTACCTTGTTTTGTTCAGATATCTGAGCTTCTTTAGGGAGTAGAAGCTCAAGCGTGGCCACAGACGTCTCTTTGTATTCTTTATTCCCTTCACCCTTCATCACAGCATCAGACTGAATCATCTCCAGAGCTGATCGTACAACATCCACCCCAAATCCTGTGACTGGAGCATATCTGTCTGACAGTTCCTAAACACATCATCAGATAAATACAATAATGAATGAATACTCATACTGGTGAGATGTGTCCACACCAGTAACACCAGTAAGTGACCTGTATGTGCTGATGGTCAGTGGTGTAGGGCTCGAGCCACAGACGGATGTTATCATCTCTGAGCTGAGAGATCAAGCGAGCCTGAATGTGTTCGTCCATCCTTTAAAACACTGAAAGAATGAAAGAACAGATATTACAGCAGTGAAAGTGAAAGCAGAGATTGTTAATGGAAACCCCCTAAACAGAGAGAATATATTCAGTATAAAACTGGACATGTAAGTTAAGAGCTCTGAGCTGATGGTTGTCTGTAAAAGAAACTCACTTTATCGATCTTTTTATTTAGATGTCATTGCTGTAAAAGTCTTGTGTTGGCAGTAAACAAACCTTATCCGTATGCGCACCACGTGATGTTGTTATCGTTTTCTTCTTCTTCCGGTCACGTGTGTGATGTGACGTGACGTGACGTGACGTGTGACGCGCTCTGTTGAACTGGCGCTAGAGCTCTTTTATATTGAGCTGAATCGTGTAAATAAAATTAAACTTAATTTATATATGATTAGATGATATCAAAAGTAACGCTTTTTTATTAGTTCAATACAATTTGTGCATGACTTCTTTGATGTTATTGCATTTTAAAGCATTTAGCTAAAGCTTAAAGCCCATACAACAACATACATTAATTTCTTTGGCCAAAGTATGTTTTAAATATATGCAAAATACATTTTGTAGAAATGTTTGAATATGAAAATATATTTAGTTCATATATTGACATATATTTCAAAATGTATTTCAGGGCAACATTTCTAATTTTACAACCCATATTGCAAGAATATATATTTTTCTCAAAAAAGTTTTTATAAAATGTATATATACAATTATACAACAGTTCTTTCTGGTTCTCGAATCCGATTGGCTAAGAGCTATACGATATTGTACTGATAACGGCACTGTAGCCGCTTCACCTTTCGTATTATTCCGCCACCTAGTGAATGGAGGTCCTAAGCAGGCTCATCTCTGAATGGAAAAACACAGACGCCCTGTTTTGAATCACTCTCCGTGTGTGTGTGTCTCATTAGTTTACTAGCTCATAAATCAGTCTGAATCCCCAATCAGAAGTATTATTCCGTCAAAGATCAGAGCTCTTGGATGTTACGTTACAGTTAATGGGAGAAATGTCTTGTCACATCGTGTGGATTATTAACCCTTGGAAAGAGGAATATAAACACTTGTTTTTTTCTGGAGCTATATCTTTTATCAGAACGCGAAAACACCGTGGAACTGCAGGTAAGCCCCGCAGCTTTTAAATGTAGACATTGATCATTTACTTTATCGTGACGTGACTATTAAAACATGTTATGAGATATCGCCACTGGTATATTTATAAGCAGCATGCAAAAAACATCTCTCTGACACTTATAAAAAAACAGTTTTGTATAGTACTGACAAGAACAAAGTTTAATAATAATAATCGAGTGCTCGTATCGCGTTAAGAATAAATGAGAAAGCAATAGTAACGTTACACAAGTATAGTTTTATTAACTTTTACCTCGCGCCAAAACAATAACAACACAAAAGACACTAAATATGAATAAAAAAACAAGTACAAGTTTGATCATGACACCAAGAACTGCTGATTTGATCTCATTTTGACGATCATAAACAAACAAGGCCAACATGAGAGCCAGGGTATCTCTTTCAGAAATGTAGCCCAGAGAGGGCGGTGGTCAGCGGGGCGAGTGAACACTGTGCTTTGGTTCTCATTTGTACCGAATCTCACTAAGCAAACGTTCAAACAGGCGCTATCTTTACTAATCGACTGCAGATTTAAATATAATACAGATACATTCTCGACTGAACTAATCTTAAAACTACACTTTGTGACCAAGAAACGGTAATATAAAGAAACGGCTTTTCCGTCCATTGAGTTGTTATGAGCTTCAAAGCAGCCGAAAGTTTTACCTGTCATTCTGGCCGCCCTCAAATCCGTGGCGGAAGAAGTAGTTCTCAAACAAAGAGGCTTTTAAAATAACTCTGTTGTTGTTTTCTAGTTTTCGTTTTTCAAACGTGTGCCGTCGAACTGTTGTATAAAAGCAATATCGCTCTCGGAGTCGTGTGATATAGCTCTATATCATCACGGCTGTGATTGCCTCTGGCCTAATCACAGCCGTGATGATATAGAGCTATATCACACTCCTACTCGAGCGATATTGCTTAAATATAAAATTCTAAATTTATTTTGCAGTTGAAAATATTTCATTTGAATCTTTTACGGGTTTGTAACATATTTTTCTTCCAATGCAATTTTAATATGCATTATATTTTTCAAAATATACAAAAAATATATTTTTGAACGTATATTTTTGGCCATTTTTGTATATCTTGAATATATTTAAAATATTTTTTTTGCCATATGGGACAGTTGACTAAAATTAAATTGTAAAAAAAATAGTTTAGTTTGCTGACTGTTAAGATTTGTAAAAAAAAAAAAAATACAGTATAATTTCTTGCTTGTCAAAGTTTGTTGGTCTGATTGTTGGTCTGATTTTCATATATATATATATATATATATATATATGTTAATGACATTGACAGTTAAAAGATATTCATGCAACATGCAGAGAAAGTTCAAGGCAAAGCAAAGTTTATTTATATAAAGTACATTTAATTCACTAAGGTAATTCAAAGTGTTTGAAATAGAAATGACTAAAAGAAAATAATACAATAAAATCTAAGGAGAAAAAGTAGCAGAAAAAGGAAATAAAATTAATTTTACAAATAAAAAATAAACACGACTAAATTAAAAGTAGGCTGCATGCATTGAAATAACTCAATCACAGTCAACAGTTTATCTGTCAACATCCGGGTACAAAACAATAAGATACTGTACTTTATTTCCATGTCAGTCAACTCATATTTTTAATACACTAAACAGATTTTCATTTGAGTCTTCTCATTAAAATGAAGCGTACAGGCCAAGTCTCCTGGCGGTCTCAGATTTCTTTAAACATTTCATCTGTGGGAAGGGGTAATATTGTGATCCTGTAGATGAGGAACATGACCGATAGCTCCTAAAACTCAGCTGTCGGGACAAAACATCTGGTGAGCAGGTGTTCCTGGAGGTCAGGGCACTGCTGGTGATTGACATTCTGTTATTGAGATGCTGGTTTCTATCACAGACATCTGAGTCTTCAGTTAGATCTTCACTTAAATCAGTGCTGGACTCTTCAGTAGATGTGGTATCATCTGTGACATCACTGCAGTCGGACATGTGATCGACGTGTTCAGTGACATTGAATGTGTGAGTTATGCGGTGCATGTCCAGGTGTGTGCGCCACAGGCCGCTATCAGAACCCTTAATAAAGTTAAACTGGGTTTCGGAGTCTGATAATGACATTTGTTCGATCTGGGACATCAGATTTTGGTTATATATCTTTTGATTGATTATTTCTGTGAATAAAGAACGAAAGATCAGTTACTACATACATACAACATCAATACATTTGTGTGATGTGACTGTTGTTTAAAGCATGCAGTGTGTAGATGAATGTGAATTACATTTATACATTTGTACTCCATAAAATTAAGGGATTTATAAAAGGACCATCCCTTTCACTAAAGGTTCTTAATAAAACTGTTTCTTTCTTACCTTTATTAGTCTGCAGAAACATTTTCACAACATTGTGTGCAACAGAAAGGCTCTTTATTGAACCACACAGTGCAATAAATAACATTTTTATTATAACTTTATTTTTTAAAGAGTGTGTTACTAGGCGTTGAGTCTTTTGTTTGTAACCCTTTTGAAAAAGATAAGATCTATAAGTACATGTCAAATAGAAATCAAAGTGCTCTGTGTAGACGTATCTGCTAGTTTATGCAATATGAAAGCTGAAGAGAATTGCTTCAAAAACAAAAAAATGTTTTACTTGTAAATATTATTTGTACATCAAAACTTGTCTGTCTTGGCTACAAAACTATTCACATCCAGTACACAAACATTGTTCCATAAACACACATTGACTTGAATTGATGACATGCCACAATAGTATCATTATTACAATATGAACCTGTCAATAACATGTATTAAGCAATTAAAGAAAATGTTAAATGTACTTTAATCAAATATATGAAAGGTAAAAGATAAACTAAAAGGACATTTTTTGTACCTTTCTTGAAACACACCACACAAGATTCTCGTCTCCGTTTGTCTTTAATGAAGTCATATTGCTCTTTTAGAAATGCGATGTCCATCTTAATGTCCATGTTGTTCTGGTCTTCTCCTGCAAAAATGTTCCTCAACTCCCTCCTAACATCTGCACCTGTCAGACATGTACAATGACAACTTGACAACATTCTGATAACCGCAACTTCACTGTACTTTTATTAAAGCATGACCAGTTCGTAAGCTTGATATTTCCCCATCTAAAGAGTCGTGTGGCTGCTCTATGTGTTTTGTGGGCATTGCCAGTGAGAGTTGTGACAAATGCAAACAATGAGGCATTCAACTTTTTGCAAAGAGTGGATCAAAAAATCTGTGTATTTATAAAGAAAATAAACATATTCATATTACAAATGTTGACTTATATTATAATAAATAGTTAAAGAAAAGTAATTAAAATAGTTTATAAATTGACTAAAGCTTTGGGACTTCAGCCCATATAGCTGGAATATCTGTCAGTATGTTTACACAGTAATGTTGACACAGTGGGTGTGGGTGAGGTGAATATTCACAAACTCAATCATTCTGCATGCTGCTTACTTTATTGTATTGACCAAGTATGAATTTGCACATTTTAGATTAAATGTTTAAATTAAATGCTTCCATTATTAAAAAGTAATGCATTATACAATGCAAAAATATACTGCACTTCCAGATATTTTTTCCTTTTTTTACTTTACTGTTTGCAATGCTAGATTTATCCTGGCAGGAAATGCTGTCTACACTTCATTGCATCATATTAATATGATGCTGATAATTATGCAAACTGAGATCAGTATTTGTCTTATATTTATAGGCTCAGTAGAAAATAAAGATCAATAAAATACAAAACCAGGAATATAAACTTATTATTTTCGAGAGACCTGCTTATTTCAAGCATATACTTAGTAAGTGAAAGTGTTGCACATGTTTGTGTGTAATGTAGTTTTCATGTGCACACACCCAAGTCTGCTACTTCCATGAATTGTCTCAGACATGCATCAGTTCCTGTTTCGAAAAACTTGCTAAAATAACAATTTTGAGCTGTTTTACACACGTTTAAAAAACATGACAATAATTAAACAGCTGACATGACAAGAGCCGCAGGTGAAAGTTCAGAAAGATTCCCAAAACATGTTTTTATTGGTTACTGTTTGTTTACGCGTATGTACGCCTCTGTTTGTATCACGCGCTTGTTTGACTTAAAACCGACAGGCGGATGACATCACCATACCGCGAGAGCCAGTCGAAATCAGACTGCTCCATATGATTTCTTCACTCGCTCTCGCGGTACTTTGATGTCATCCGTCTGTCGGTTCTTGCGGCGCCGCATGAAGTCAAATAAGCCTATAAATATTCATTAAGTTAAACGACGTACCTCAAAAGACCGTCGTGATTGGTTGATGGCGGTAAGCGAGTGCTGGACAGCTGGCGAATGCACCAATCCTATGAATATTATTTAAGTCATGTGACCGCACGAAATGTTCGCGTCATCACGTTCTACTTAATATTCATGAAGTGAGATCGGCTACAGTAGCGCATGCAGTTTTCGGCAGCGGGATGTTTGATATTTGATGGATTCACGTGCAGATTATTACCTGGGATTTGATTTCAGCACACAGCAGGTAATGTATACGACATAAGAGTCCTGCTGCACAAACTGTGCTGTTGCTAGAATGTTTACAGTAGAAGTACGGTGGCCTTACCATGGTACAGTGAGATATAGTAATGTGTGAACTTTATGATTGTCTTGCCTACAGGTATTGTAAGTTATTGTATTGTATGATGTCACTATAACTAATGTCATTGTATTTGAATGTTTTAAAGCTGAAAGTGATCGCTATCGATGGAAACCTGACAGTTATTTACCAGAATGCTGTTCATTTCGACAGCGAGCTGCAGGAGTTCAAGTAACATTCATTCATTCATTCATAATGCTTTTAAACTATATATACATCTGTGAACTTAAGAAGAACTGAGTACTGACTTCACTAAAATCACACTGATACCAGCTGATTAAAAGTCATTATTTGTATTTATTTATTGAACAATTGACAGTAATATAAACACTACAGCAGTGTATCCAAAGTAAACTGTCCGAAAAGCAAACAAAAATAGATAACTTAAAAAAGATATTGTTGCTGGGGGAAGCAATGTTATACAAAAAAGATGAAAATAATTGCATGCCTGTAGAATCTGACAATAATAATATGAATTAAACATAGTGCATTATTTCTTCTTTAAATACTGTAAAGCATGATTTTCGACCAGTGATTTTGTATATGAAATTTAGCGATTAAAATGAATCAGAATGAAGTGTGAATTCGTGCCCTTCTGATTTACAAACAGACCTAATAATACATGTCTCTATTGTAAAACAAAATTTTGTCAAATAAATGTTGCAAAAAAAAATTGCAATACCAAATTAAAAGTCATTATTATGAAAATAGTTAAGAAAGTGAAATAGGTTTTAAGAAAGCTTCAAGTAGCCTTTTGCCTTGAAAATCTACTGCAATGACATGTGGACTGTTTTGATATTTGGGTGGTGTTTTGTAGTGCTTGGCAAAGATTAATCGCCATTAATCGCACACAAAATAAAAGCGAGCTTTTGCATAATATACGTGTGTGTATTATTATTTGTAATTATTATGTATATATAAACACACACACACACACACACACACACACACACACACATAAATGCACAAAAAATTGTATTCATAATATATCAATTTATATATAATATAGAATATATAAAACATATAAATATACACATGCAAATGTTTCTGAAATATATTCATGATATTCTTGTGTGTGTGTGTGTGTGTGTGTGTTTATATATACATAATAATTACACACAGTATGTGATTAACCGCGATTAGTCTTTGCCCAGCGCTAATTTTTTGATAACTAACAGCAGCACATGGTGTATTTTCCACAGGACTCATGGAGGAGTTCATATCCATGATGATAAACTTACAGTAACATCACCTGTACTGATGTGGGTGAAGGTAAAACATTCATATTCACTTTTCTTACATGTCACAGTCAAATTAGTCATGTGATGTAAGACAAACATTTCAACATTTTTACTTTCTCATGATCCTAAAAAACCTTTTGATATTAAGGCTGATTCTTGAATTGAATCTTAGAGACATATATGATCTTTTTAAATATCTAGTTTTTGCTATTTTTATTTGACTTTACTACTATTATTATTATCTTACAATTGTGTCCTTGATTCATGTGAAACATAATATTTACTTTACTGAAAAGCTTGCCAGTTTTCACATTAAAATACAAATTTCACACATGGCTTGTCCTTTGCATGTTTGTTTGTCATTTACTATATTTTGGCTAATAAATAATCTTCTCATAAAGAGGTTTGGTATTGTCACCTCAGTTGAACATCTGTTTATCAGTGTACAGTAGTAAAAGTAAAGCTGAAATCTTCTGCACAGGCACTCGATGTTCTCCTGAAGAAAATGAGCGACTCTGAGTTTGACTTCTCTCGTGTCAGAGCCATCTCAGGCAGTGGACAGGTGAATATAACATTATTAATATTTTACTCAGTGATATGAACAAATGAACCCCCTCATCTCTATAACTTTACAGGAATTATCATCCTTTAACATCCATATAGCAATGCAATGGCACATTTCACATAGATAAACATCATTAAGATTTTCTTCAGATTATGTAAAAATGATGTTTGAGAAATATATTTGATGGTTTTATAACAATCTAAAATAAGTTGTCACATGTAAATCATATTTTCTTTGTATTGTAGCAGGTTTGGTGTAATTAATTCTAGTTGATTATATTTTTGTGTGTTTTATTGAAATCTTATTTGATGTTTTTTTTAGCAACATGGCAGTGTATACTGGAAGAAAGGTACAAAAGAAACCTTGAATCACCTCGACCCACAGCAAGACTTGCATGTGATATTACAGGTGACAACATTGATATTTCTTCATGTAGCAGCAGACACTTTTATCCATGACCTCATACTGCCGCTCTTGTTTGTTCAGGGTCTATAGTCCAACAAGTTAATATCTTACCTAATAGATTTCACCAGAAAACATACTGCCATGATGTACAGTACAAATACTTTACATTTGAAATAATGAATCATTATTATTATTTTCTCTCAGTGTAAAAATCACAGCTTCTCTTTATCTTTGTCTTTGATATACTTTACTCTTACATTGAGGTTAGATTTCTCAGATCTGTAACCCACATGTTTATATGGTTGTATTGTGTAAACATTACTGATTTAATGTGTCTAATTTGAATGTCTCTTGAAGGATTGTTTTACGGTTGAAGACAGTCCTGTTTGGATGGACTCCAGTACTGCAAAAGAGTGTCAGAACCTGGAGACGGCACTAGGGGGCGGTCATTTTCTCGCTAACGTCACAGGATCACGAGCATATGAAGTCAGTTTAAACCTGATGTGTTCAACTCATCTGTCTTTAGACTGAATTTAATGCACATGATATATTTTATCAACAGCGCTTTACTGGAAATCAGATTGCTAAGATGTGGCATTTGAAGCAGCGTAAATATGATCTAACAGAGGTACAGTTTAACTTTAGACCAGCTTATGTGCTCTTTTTTTTTGACAAAAATACAGATAAAAACAGAATCATATATGTGTGTATTGTGTATTATAATTATGTATATATATATATACACACACACCCATGCATGTGTGTGTGTATATATATAAAGTATTCATATTTATATATAATATAAATTATACATAGAAACGTACATATGCATGTAAATATTTCTTAAATATATACATGCATGTATACGGGGGAGAATTAGGGCCAAGCTAAAATAAAAACATCACGAGATTAAAGTCATTATAATGCGAAAAATATAATATATCATTATAAATCTATTAGGAAAAAAGTCAAAATAAATAAAAGTTGTAATATAACGAGAATAAAGTCAACACCATCATAATAAAGTCATGAGGTTTCGAGAATAAAGTTGGAATATTTTGAAAATGGAGTGATTTAAACAAGCAGATCTACAAAGCAGACTTGATTCTTATATTGACTTTATTCTTGCAATATTACGATTCTCATTATTTTTCTTATTATTTCTCTTCAACACAATTTTATTTTGACTTTTTCTTCGAAAAACTACTAGTTAAATCACACATTATAATGACTTTAATCTTGAGATGTTTTTATTTTTTTCATTTTAGCTTTGCCCTATTCCTCCTTGGTACATGTGTGTGTATTTTTTAGATATTTATAAATATAAATTATTATACACAATACACACACATATATGACATAAACAAAAACGTAGGGTTAGGGTTAAGTGAGACTACAGTATAAATATTTGATGTGATAACATTTTATCTGCTGTCATTTTTTTTAGAGAATATCACTGATAAGCAGTTTCGCTGCATCTCTCTTTCTGGGCGACTACGCAGCGATCGACTACAGTGATGGTGGATTTATTTATCACTATTCAGACTCACCTTCATGTTTCACTTTTCTGTGACCTTAAACTGCCTTTGCTATGTCAAGAGAGAATGCATTATTAATAACTTGTCTATGTAATATTTTCCCACTTGAATGATCTGTGAATATGAGTCTCATAAGATAATGAAAGTAAGTTTGTCATGAGTCAAGAGTGTTAAACTGTGAATTATTAAGCAGAAGCATCTCATCGAACTCTTCACATCTGAACATAATCTCAGAAATCTCCAATTTTACAATAATTCATTATTAAAACACGAACGAGCACTAATTCATAATTAAAATGATTATTAATTGCAGCATCGTTTCTCTTTGCCTGAAGGTTCAGGAATGAATCTGATGGCCATTTTTACCAAAAACTGGTCAAAGTCTTGTCTGAGAAACACAGCACCTCGGTTGGCCCGAAAACTCGGTGACCCGGTGCCGTCCACTGCTGTTCTGGTCAAATCATTTCTTCACTCTTATATTAATAACAAAGACTAAAAGGTTTAACTCTGATTCATTGTTGTTTGTTTTGGTTACAGGGTGAGATATCTCCATATTACACTGAACGCTACGGCTTTTCAAAGAACTGTAAAGTGGTGGCTTTTACCGGAGACAATCCTGGTAAAAACCCCCAACAATCTCTATCACTCACAATCTTACACACATCATCTATTGACCCGTCTGGCTGTGAAAATCATGTTCAGGTTTAATGGTGACGTGTACATGATTTTATAGCGTAGATTGTTGCTGTGTCCGAAACCCCTTTCGATCTCCTATCAGTGTGTTACATTTGCTGTTTGCCATTTTGTAGTGATGTCAGAAACCTGAGTGAATAACTTCATTCCCTACATTCGTTCCCTACTTTTTACCCACAATGCACTCTGACTTTAAGGTAACATTCAAGGTACACTCGCTCACTCATATTTCCCATAATACAATAGGAGACAAACGCATAACTGGAGTACTGACAGTAAACACCATAAATTTATGTTTATACAGTTTTTGTTGTCAATTATTTCCTACTTTTTAAAATAAATTTGATACTTTTTATTTAAAATATAATACATATGTTTTTTAAATGTAATAATAGTATATAAATATGACAAGCAGTTGTTTTGTTCTCTTTATTATACTATAAACATGACAAATATGACACACAGTAAGAAAGTAAACTTTACCGTTTCACAGTACAATCCATTTTTAATGAATACAAAATAATAGAAACAATGAAGGCAAATATATTTATTTTACATGAGGAGATAAATAAAAGGCTCAACACAGTACAACCAAAAAGCATATTCATAAATAAATAAAATTATTTAGAAAAGACAAAGAGAATAATTAAATGCAAATTTGAAATCATAACTTAAATGAACTTAAATAGAGAGTAAAAAGAAATGGAAAAAAAGAGTTTAGGGCAAAACATAATTAATCAAAAGATCAAGCAATTTTATTGCCCTCCGACCTCTCGTTTCTAAGTCATTTTTGAATATAATAAGTCGTGGAAGGGGTTAAAAAAATCTACATTTATGAATAAAATATTTTTCCAAATGTTATAAAGCAGATAAAAATGAGTACAATAAAGGCACACAGGTGTAAGGGTTTATGCCAAATCTCTGTAACAGCTCTCTGATGCTCACTCATTGTCGTCACTTCTTCCCCATATAGTGAACTCAATCATCTTTTGCTATATAGGGAATAGTGAATGAGTGAACGAGAAAGCGGATTGGGACACAGCATCATCTCTGCCTGACGTTCACAGTTAACAACATTTAACATTAGAAGTGCAGGATTATTATTTTAGTCAGGTGTTGTGCAGAGATAGCATGAAGACTTTAGGTGATTTATTGATCTTTTCTGTATCTTCCTCTACACTTCAAATGAAGACATGTAAAGATGCTGGTGCATGAAAATCAGACCTTCTTACCACGTGTTCAACATTAATAAACTCTTTCCTCTGATTCTTGTCTACATACACTGTAAAAAATACAGCATTTTTGTCAAGTCAGCATATATTTTTAAACAATTACAACTTGTTTTTATAAGTTATGTCAACTAAAATAGTAGATTGACTTGAAAGAGTTCAGAGTTGTTCTCTTTGAAAGGCTTTTGTCCAGAGAGGTGAAGCACAGAGATTGAAGTGTAGATTGATTTTGACGGTTGTGTTATTGGGATGTGAATTGTTGTGTTGTTTTGTCTTTACAGCATCACTGGCCGGTATGAGACTGTGTGAAGGAGATATAGCTGTAAGTATCTGAATAATATTAACTCTGTCTTCAAACACTTGTTAAATTTTTTGGGTTTCTGTTCTGAAATGTATTTGGGTTGAACACCAGTTGTGATCTGTTTAGATAATAATACCTGTCTGTGGATCAGTGATACACTGTAGTGTAATATGATTTATATGTATATGAAGGACTGAGATCTGTTTTAATAGTTTTCTCCGTTCTTCAGGTGAGTTTAGGTACCAGTGACACTGTGTTTCTGTGGATCAAACAGCCAATACCCACTGTAGAGGGTCACGTCTTCTGTAATCCTGTCGACTTGGATGCATACATGGCTTTAATATGGTAACATCATAGTTTTTTAATCTGTCTACCCTTTAAACAGCATCTGTCTTTAGATCGCGTGCACAGCGTTTTAAAGTAGATCTTCAGGTAAAGTGTTTGAAGAATCTTTGAGATGTTGTCACAGTTCTGATGGATTAAATCTGATTTGATCAGTTTGTGTGTTTACTGGGAATCAAAAACCTTTAAGCTGCTAATGCAATGCTTTACTTATTGATCCTAATATTGATCCATCTTTAAGCCTACCAAAATCTTCTTAGTGACTCTACGCTCTTAAAAAAATAAAGGTGATTCATGATGCCATAGATAAATCATTTTTGGCTGTATTGTTTCATAAAGAAAAGAACCTTTAACATCTTAAACCCTTTACTGGCACAGCACTTTTTGAGTGGATGGGGGGGTGAAAAGGTGATGTACACCTTCAAATTAATGTCTGGATGTAAAAATATTAAATAAAAAAATAGTTACTAGCTGTGATCAAAATTTCAAGTTTTAATCACACAAAGTGAGATTTGTGTCACACTTTTAGTGATTTTACCAACAAAGGCCACTAGGTGTCAATGTCTTGCTGCATACTCCTGTCACAAATTTATAAATTACTGTCACCACATTATTACTATTGCTAAAGGATTTGAAATATGACAACTATGTTCTTAAACCTTTCCAATAATATATAGTTTGCCAACATTTTTGCAGATTTATTAAAGGATATAGTGTTAAGAATATATGAATATGTATTCCTATGGGGGTCAGTGACATGTAACAAAATGACTGTCACTACCTCATTTCTATCATCAGATGGCCTTGAAATAAGAAAACTACACTCTTAGAGCTTTCCAGCGATATATAGTTTGTCATGATTAGATTAAAATTCACATGCAAAACACTCAAGTAAATGTACATGTAGGTGTCCCGCTGGGGATGTGTTTTATTAGATTTTTCTCTTCTGTGTTTTTCCTAAAGCAATTTTTTTGGTGCTTTAACAGTCAAGGCTAAAAAGTATGAGAGGTTATAGTATATACTGTAGTTAAGTATTTTGATGTTGAGTTGGATTCAATACACATAAAAATCTCTCTTCACCTTTAAAACACTTGACACTGAAAATCTTCGAAACCAGAAGAGAATTGACAGTGTTGTTTCAGCTGCAGTGTGAGTCCCAGAATCCATCAGTGAGGAACTGATCAATGCTATAATGTGTGTTTGTGAATGTCTCTGTGTCTAACCTGAGCTTGTTTTTGTCACTCATCAGCTTTAAAAATGGCTCTTTTACTCGAGAGAGAATCCGTAATGAACTCGCTGAAGGATCATGGGAAAACTTCTCCAGTGCACTGAAGTCAACACCGATGGGTAACAATGGGAATTTAGGTAAATACACATCTGACCAATTAAACGCTGTGATGTCATTGTAATGGTGATTTCAGCTTTAGCGGACACACTGATTCTTTACCTCGCACTTATATTTGGCAGGGTTGCCCTGAAGCGTGCACAAGGACGATTGTCCCCCCTTACCCCTCAAGCTTGCACTCACGCTGTATTTAGTTTATAAATCACTTTACTAACATTGAATAAATTTTGTGAAACTCTTGGTGACAGCATGTTGATGTATCAGTCAAACACTGTGTGTGTGTTTTTCAGGGATGTATTTTGATGTGATGGAGATCACACCGCCGGCTGTTGGTGTTTACAGGTTTAATGCTGAAGGTCAGCAGGTTAGTCATTATTTTCCATGGATTTTTGACTTGTTAGGATATGTTTAAATGCTCATTATAGTGAAGATTACACCTTTAAATATTCTGTATAATGAAAGTTTATTCTTGTTTCTCTGGGTTGTTTATTTTGAATAGAGCACGTGTGGTTGTCATCATGCGTTCACGCGTGTCTCATCAGTGTTTCTCTTCAGTGAATGTTCATGAGAAGTTCAGCTGTGGTTACCTGAAGTCAGTTTTTGTGTTTGCTCTCTCACAGGTCGATGTCTTTGAGCGTGAGGTGGAAATTCGAGCTCTTATTGAAGGACAGTTCTTGGCCAAACGGGTTCATGCTGAAAAGCTCAACTACAAGATCAGTGAGTCTGAACTTCAAGTCATGTTCTCACACTTACTCGCTCTGTTTGACACTTTATGTTGCGTTGCACAGCGGTGTGTGTGTGTGTAAGAGTCATGTTGTGTGTCGGTGTGTTTTAGGCATGGTGTGTGTCTGGGAGTGCCACAGTTCTTGTTTTTGTGTTTTGTGTGTGTGTGTGTGTGTGTGTGTGTGTGTCCTGGTGTTTGTGTGTTTTGAGGTTTGTCTTTGTGTGTTTTGTGTTTCTGGCAGTCAGAGTTTCTTTATAATCACACAAACACACTTTAATGAAACTCTGAGCTCAGGGATTTTTCTTCTGATCTGAATGATTGTGTGATCTGTTTACACTGAGAGTCAATGAGATTCAGTACTGCAGCTCTCAATCATCATTCATCTCTTTGCATGTCTGGATTATTCATTTATTTATTATAGGTAAATTAAGCAGAGTCTGGTCTAAACCATGAGCATTTTAACATACAGTACTTACAGTTTGGTCAGATGTTTACTTAAAACAGTAAAAATCTAAACCTTGGTTAGCAGTTTTTGTAATCAATCTTCTTTAAAATAAACAAAAATGTCAAATAAAGGCAGATCAGCGTGCACGTTCGTGTGTGTGTGTGTGTGTGTGTGTGTGCGTGTGTGTCTGTGTGTGTCTGTGTGTGTGTACATGCGTGCATGTGTTTTAAGGCATCATTGCTGGTGTTTTAGAGCTTGTCTGTTATACTGTATCAATAATGCATGTAGTTTATATACACACTACATGATTCAGTGTATTCCTAGCTGTTATTTTGTTTAGTATTTTATTATAGACTTGAGTTCTCTCCTCCAAACATATAGAAGATTTGTAATGATATTATATGTATTCACACAGACACAAAAAGTTAAATCAGTCTGTGGATCTTCTAGTTTGTTTAAATGAAAGCTTTTCTCTATAGTTCCAGGTACACGTGTGCTGGCGACAGGAGGAGCTTCATCAAACAAGGACATTTTACAAGTATGCACAAACTTTTACATTTTCATATACATTTGTTTGTTTATTTGCAGCTTTGTATTGTAATTATAGCTGTACTGTATGTCTGCATGTGATCTGATCTGTTGTGTTACTGTATTGAAAATGGTTTGCTGAGATCTTCTCTTGACTCTTCAGGTGCTGAGCGATGTCTTTAATTCTCCAGTATACACCATTGATGTGACTGATTCGGCCTGTCTGGGCTGTGCGTACAGAGCTTTACATGGTAAGACTTTATATTGCACATATATCAGCGTACAAATAAAATAGTTGATCAAATACACAATATACAGTAATAACAGATGCTATGCATGTTATCCTTTATAAAAAAATCACTGCAAAGCATCACAGAAAACAAAGATTAACTTTAGACAGAAACCAGATGTACTAGTGAAATGATCAGACATTATAATAATAAAATGTAAAAGTTTTGTGGGTGTCTGCTGGAGTCTGAATCTGACACGTTCATGGTCAAAATCAAACACAGACTTTAATTACATTTCATTCATATAAACGTTCATTAATGACCCAGAGACTTAACATGGAGAGACACTTAACACTGTTACACTCCTCACATATCTAAAGGCTTTATAAATTCATCTCATTATTTATTAATCATGACACCCAGCTTGTGTTAATTAGGAAGAATTAAATGCATGAACTTGGCAACCACAAACAGGTATTTAAAAAAGATGAGCTCCAATCTGATTGGCTGACTTATTCACATAAATCAGCACTGATGGAGTTTTATTTGCCATACTAAACCTTCAGAAACTGGAAGTGAGATCTGGTGTTTTTTTAAAGGTTCAATCCACGATCAATTTTTTATAAATGTGTTTTTGAGGGATTACTCCACTTTCATAAAAAATCCTGATAATTTACTCAGCCCCATGTCATCTAAGATGTTTATGTTTATTTTGTTCAGTCAAGAAGAAATAAAGTTTTTTGAGGAAAACATCTCAGGATTTTTCTCCATATTGTGGACTTCAGTGGTTTACATTTTTAATGCAGCTTTAAAGGCTCTGAACGATCCAAATCAAGACATAAGAGCCTTATCTAGCGAAACCAACAGCATATTCATCTTGCACTAGCTGTGTGATGCGCCAGCCTGACCTTACATATTGGGTAATCACGTGGAAAGGTCACACCTTTCATATGTAAAATGCACACTTTTTAAACAATAAATTAACTAAGACATTATAGATTATATATACAACAACATCTTAACAGTCCACTTTTCCACATTTACAGTATAAACACTGGAGTAATTTCCCATACATAATGCGAGACCTGTCAACATGGTTACGCCATAGACTGTAAAAAAATATGGACACCGCCTGTTCGCTCTCCTCCATTGGTGAAAAGTGAAGCCACCTGTGTCCTGATATGGCGCTGACATTTTGGGTCTTGAGTCTGCGCAGTAGTGATTTCAGGACCAGTCCTGCGCAGTAGTGAACAGGAAGTGAAGCCGCGAAATCAAGACCCCGCCCTCGCTCTCGTAGAATGCGCATATGACACGATATCACAGCTGTCAATCATGCAGTGACACCACCGTTTTTATATCATTAAATAACTAACTAAACACAAACTTATTTTAAAAACAAACATTTGAATGTATAAAAACTAAAGTAAATGACAGAAACCAGCTTCGGAAAAAAGATAATTGAAGTGTAATAAAATTTTTTAGTTGGTTTCTAGTCCCATTCAAATAGCATGGGGAGGCGGGGTTTATGACCTATACTGGGACCAGTCACTGGGGGGTGATCGAGATGTTTTGGCTTCACTTTTCAGGGCTTGTGTGGAATGCTTGGATTACGTAATATGTAAGGTCACGCTGGCGCATCATACAGTTAGTGCAAGATGAAAAAGCTGATGGTTTGGCTAGATAAGACCCTTATGCCTCGGTTGGGATCGTTTAGAACCTGAAATGAAAAATCTTGGAATGTTTTCCTCAAAAAACTTTGTCTTTCTTTGTTCAGTCAAGTAGAAATGAACATCTTGAATGACATGTGAGTAAATATCAGAATTTGTCTTTTATGAAAGTTGAGTAATCCTTTAAAGTCTTGGATTTACATCAATAGATTTGTGAAATGAATCAGATGTTGGATTGAGTCATTGTTCTGGATTAGACGTCCCTGAGGAAAGATGCTAATGTAGGTTCACCTTCACTCACTCTTTTATCAGATTTTTAACTTTCTTTGCAGTCTGTACCTCTTCATCATGACTTTGTGAGTTTATGGTGGTTATATTGATAAAGTCGTGTGAAAGGTCATCAGGTTGTGTGGTGTGTTTTATAAGCTGTAGGAGATGCTCTTGCATTCCTCTTTATTTAGCTTTTGTTGATTTTGTGTGTGATTTGAATACTGTATGTCACATGACACCATATGACCTGTCACCTGTGGAAACTTTTCATAACGTTTCTCTCATTGGCTTTTATTAAAGATATTTGGTTTAATATCTCTTTCATTATCTTCTCTTCCTGACCTTCAGAGATTCCTCTCGTCTGTAAGTCATAATGGACATCAAACACGTCCACTGCAGTCTGACTCCATCTCTCTTTAGCATTTCAGACCTTATACCCACTGAACTTTATTTGAATAGATGATAATATTTCAGACATCATCTCTATAGAGTATATCTGGTCTGAAGGTTGCTCTGTTTCACATTCATTCATTTCTTTATCATCTCTCCGTCTATCAGAACAAGCAGAAATGTCCGCGTAGGTTTGGTTACTTCATCCAGGATCTGATACTGAATTTCTCTCTTTTGTGGAGCACATGAGATGTTTCTGCAATAGATTTAAATGATAGCCTCTATTTATCTTTATGAGTACACAGAAAGATGGATGGTCTTTCTGTGTTTCCTCATATCTGTGTTTTAAAGCGAACTAAATCCAATAATTTTTGGTGAAGGTGTCGTGGGAGAAGAGTCGGTGTCTTTTGTGGAGTTGCTCAGAACGGCTCCAGATCCTCAGCTGGCCGTCACACCGACTCCAGGAGCTCAAGAGGTAAGATCAGATCTGTTTCCAAACCATTGAAACATCACACAGTATAGCTGTTCAATAAATGATCACAGCTTTGGTCGGGTTCAGGAAAGTGGCCCAAAATTGTCTTAGTGGGCCGGTGAGGTTATAGGATCATTGCCTCTCTGTGTTGTATGTTGGGTTGTTGTAAATCTCTTTGTATTTCACACGAGTGAAACTGTGACGCTCTTTGATCACAGTCATGTTGACATTTTCACGCTGCTGAACGTTCTAGAAAAACACTTTTGAGTTGTGTTTGTGGTGTTGTGTTGCATTGCTTTACACTGGACCACATCTTTTGCTGTGGTCTGTTTCTCACTTTCATCATATCTCTGTTGCTGTATCACATGCGCACACACACACACACACACACACACACACACACACACACACACACACACACACACAGATGTTTCTCTCTGTTCACCCGAGGGATCTTCTGACACTGTGGTAAATGGATGAATCATGTCAAGGGCCGGAAAGCAATTTTGTGTGAAAGAGAGAAAGAGTTTCACCTTCTTCACTGCACAAACCCACCTCAACTTGACATAAAGACCACCTGTCACCTTTAATATTTCCTACCTGATCTGTTCATACATTTAATCATTGTTTACAGTGCATATAAAAAAATCTGCCCTGTAAATATTGCAGGTTTTTGTGATTTTAAAAAATGAAACCAAGATGAATCAGATGTTCCACCTTTATTGTGAATTGCAACCTATATATTAAAATAAATAACGATGTGAATCGTTTAGGGGAATAAAATAGAAAAGTACAATATCTGAGTGCATAAGTGTGCGCATCATTTTATAATAGGGATTGTGGCTGTGTTCAGAATCAACCAATCACATTCAGACTTAAACTAAATATAAATGACTACATGCCTGTCATAAATAAAGCGTGACTGGTCCTAAAGTTTTCAGTTTGGTAACATCCAGCCTAAAAAGTTATATAAAAACATTTCCAAGATGTTGAATATACCATGAAACACTGTAAAGACAATAATCAACAAGTAGAGAAAATGTGGCACAACAGTGACATTACATTACATTACATGACCAGGACATCCACCTAAAATAGATGAGGAGACCAGGAGAAAACTGGTAAGGGAGGCTGCCAAGAGGCCGACAGCAACATTAAATGAATTATTACAACAATATCTGGCAAGTACTGACAGCTCCCTACATGTGACAATAATCTCCTGAATTCTTCATGTTTGGACTTTGAGCAATTTTTAACCAAACACCATCAAAGACCTCTAAAGTTTGTAAAAAAAATCTGTCTTCCAAAACCAACCATGTGGAATAATGTATTCTAGTCTAAAGAGACCAAAGTTGAACTTTGGCCATAATACCAAAAGATATGTTTGGTGCAAAAAAAAAAAACACAGCACATCACATAAAGAACATCATCCCCGCAGTAGAGCACGGAGGTGGCAGCATCAGGCTCTGACGCTGCTTTTTTAGTTGGAATAGATCCAAATATCACTCAATTATGGCCCAAAACCTTAAAGTTTCTGCTAAAACACTTAAAGCAACACCAAAGAGTTTTGGCTCTTTGCTCCCCCTACAGGTTAGAAGCGTAATTGTCCATTACCCACTGTCATAAATACTGCAGCATAGCTGGCTCTGATTGGATTGTAGGTCTGCCGTAAAGCAAGTTTTTGTAGTATTCACTCGGCCTACAGGACTGCTACCCGACGGTTGGAAACTTCTTTAGTGCGGTTTTGGCCGATAGAGGGCTGCAAAGCGAATGTGAAAGTGCTGTTCACCCTGTTTAGAGTGGATGAACGACTGAAACGGTTTTGGAAGCGTTATTTTAAGGTAAAAAAAACTCTTTGGTGTTGCTTTAAGATGAAGAGGAATTTCACCTTCCAGTATGACAACAACCTGAAGCACAACTCCACTTTAACATAGGAATGACTTCACCAAAACAAGATTAAGGTTGTGGAATGGCCCAGCCATGAGTCCAGATCTAAATCCCATTGAAAATGTATGAGGTGATCTGAAGAGGGCCGTGCGCAGGAGACACCAAACCAATTTGACAGAGTTTGAATACTTGTGTGAAACTGATTGTCACTTACTCATTAAGACTGCATGCTGTGATGAAATCTAAAGGTGCTTCAACTAAGTTTTAGTGTAAGGGTGTGCAGACTTATGCAACCTGGATATTGTAGCATTTTTGTTTGCCATTTTTCATTCAAACATAATTATAATTGTTATTAAATGTAATATATAGGTTGGACTTTTGGAATGAAGGTGGAACAGATTCCATCATGATTCCTCTTGGTTTCATTTTTTTAATCACAAAAACCTGCTATTTTAACAGGGGTGTGTAGACTTTTTGAATCCACTGTACGGTTATTATTAGATGTGTTATATATTTATGATGCTTTGATTTAAAATATTTATTATTAGATGTCTTGTGTTCCTTATTTAAGTGTTATTTGTGTTCTACATTTCTGTTTGTCTGGTTTATGGCATTATTTCACATTTTATTTATACTTTCTTTAAAGTGAACTTTCAAGGTTAATGCATCAATTACAGTCAACGGAGACCATGTTTCAGTCTCTGTGTTAAAGTTATTATTATTTGCTATTTAAGTACATTAGACATCCACGCTGCTTTCTGTCTGTGAAATATAAACCTAGTTTTGATAAGTTCATGTTGTATGAGTGAGCTGATGTGTATATAAGATAACGTGTAGTGTTGATACTGATGTTGAAAACTTTTACTGTGATGCTCAAACTCTACTAATGACTTTGATGGATTATTGAGATTATACGGTACATGATTCACTATACTGCACATTCTTCATGGTTTTGTCGAGGACAAATGAAGAGGCTGGAAACAAACTGAATCTATAAAAAAATCATCACTTTGAATCTGATCTCTATTAAAAGTCCTTCACAAAAATGCAATTATCTCAGGTTTTTATTCAAAATTTGGTACTTTTGAAGAAACCTACCCATATTAAAGAAGTGATAAAAAGATAATTTTTTTTGTTTTGTTTGAAAGCAGAGGGTCTGTTCTTTCATTTAATATATTGTATGTTTATATATTTAAAGAAGAACATTTTCTGGAAGGGATTAAACTTTTGTGAAAATCATAAAAATGCTGGTGCTGGCTGGCAGCCTTTTTTTTAAATGCTGGCGTGAAAAGAGTTAATTGACGAGATAACTCTTCAGTGGTGGGGAAAGAGTTAAAGGGGTCATATCATAAAAATCTGACTTTTTCCTGTTTAAGTGCTATAAGTGGGTCACTAGAAAATGTGATAAAGATCAACCCAGTAACTTAGTTTTGGTAAACCATTCTCTGCAAGCATGTGAAAAAATAGATCAGAATTTGCCTCTTATGTGAAGTCTTATTATAATAATATTGCCCCTTAATCTGTACTATCCAACCATAAAGCACTGCCATTTAGTGCAGAGAGAGAAAATAATTGACAGGACAATTGCGTTTCAATTTCCACAAACCATCATTATGGTGATCAGTGTTTGCATGTCATCAGCTCATTTGCATTTTTAAGGACACACCCAAAAACAGCACATTCTTGCTCACGCCTACAAAGGGGCAATTTTAACACTTTATAATAAATTATCTGTGGGGTATTTTAAGCTAAAACGTCACCTATGAACTGTTGGACACCAAAGATTTATTTTACATCTTATACTTATATTATATTTTACATAAAAAAAATCTCATAGTATGATCCCTTTAAGGCATCTTAGCAGTAACTGTGTTTAAAAGTAAAGGCTGAATGTTCTGCAGGAGATTTTGATGTCTTATATTTTCATATAGTGATTAGTGACAGGTGAAAAGGTTTGCTGTTTGTTTCTGTGCATTGATGTGTTTCTCCTCATTGCAGGTTTACACACCACTGCTGCACAGATTCACAGAGCTGGAGGCAGAAATTCTCAAGAACAAACCAAATTGAATCAGAAACATCAAGTGTGAATGCGTTTACTTTTTAATATACATCACTTACAATCAACATGATCGCAGTGTCTTAAAGGGCACCTATTATGCCAAATTCACTTTTGGACATAAATGTTTGTGTCCCTACAATGAAAAAAATCCACTCACTCATTTTTTAATCCTCATTAAACCAAAGAGTTCTCATTAGACATGCTGTTTTGATTCTCTTGTTAATGTGATGTCACACTGATAAAGCCCCACCCACGGCCACTGACTGACTGGTTTATTTAACCCAAAAGTTTTTTTAAGTGTATTTGTGGATAAATGTGGATAAAGATACTGTCCCAGATTTTTTTTACTCCCACCCCAAATAGGGGCATTATGGACGTCATCTAATAAATAATCTTAGTGATATTTTGAGTTGACAGCGAATGTGTATTGATTGGCTGTGATTGATGGCAGTGTTGACAGATGAATTATTTAAAAATTAAAGTCATGCCATCCACATTGATCTGGTTAGTCCTTTGTAATGGTGCAGTACATTACTGTTTGTCACCTTGACCATAAATAATAATTCTAACTAATGTCTGCAGTATCTGTGATCAGTTTGATAATAACAGGTCTGTATATACAGTATGTTATGTTTTCATGTATACAGTATACATAAATGTTTCATTTAATAAGCAATGATGGTTAAAATATATTCATTATAAACCATCACTGTGGCCTTTTAACTCTTCTGATTACATAAAAGTTTATGGTCTGCTGGTATGTTTACAGTAGGCTATACTGTATATCCTCTGGTGTTTGGTTGTGATTTTACTATAGCTTATATACTGTAGTACAATCCCATCTTTAGGGCTTTGACTTTGCTAGAAGGCCAGTGGTGAGGGACACAGATATTTCAAATGAGTTTCTAATACATCCATAACCCTCATGAATAACTTCAAACGTCAAAGCTGAGACCTTTAGAAGATGAATATTATATCTAATGTTCCTCTGCGTGATCTTCACAAAGGGATGCATTGAGTTTCTGCTCTGTGATCAAGTATTCTTCAAACCATTGATGACAGAGAGATGAAGTGATGTTGGGTTTGTACACGACTGCGCTAGTTGTCCATATTTCACACTTTTTCTTCATTTAAGTTGAATAAATCTCACTTACTGATGCAGTAATGTTGAGCAGCTGGTTTTTAAATAACTTTGACATCTATACCCAGGTAAAAAGTAGTGCACTCTCATTTAAAGTGATCTAGTTTCGCAAACTAAATTTTGTAATATACAAAAAAACTTTTTAGTATTTATAATGTTTTAAAGATTATCAAAGTGTACTTATCTGTGCCATTTTGAGACACAATGAATATGAACTAACATGTGCTTTAAATATATCACTGTATTAAAAGTCAAGAGAGTTGGGCTTGTAATCTCACGGCCAGTGGGTTGTGACTGTGGTGCCCTTGAGTAAGGCATCTTAAAGCAACACTATGTAGTGTCCATGTAAAAATGGCTTACAGCTCCCCCATGTGGTTGAAAAGCACAATAGTGCTGGTATCAGACACTCTTCTGCAGGCAGGGGGAGGGGCGGGGCTGTGTGCTCTACCCTCCACCGCCACTTTCAGGGTGTGCTCGTAGCAGCTAGGAGGCTGCTCAGGTTGCAACAACAGTACAATTTGTCCAGTTAAAAGTAGTTCTATCACTGAAATAATTTTAGAGACATTATTTAAAGGTAAAAAAACTACATAGTGTTGCTTTAACCCTAAATGCTCGCCGGGTGTTGGGATAGCTGCCCACTGCTCCGGGTGTGTGCGTGTGTTCATGACTGACTGGGATGGGTTATGAAGAGGTCACATTTTGAGTATGTGTGGCATACTTGACAAGCTTTTTTCACTTAAAACATATATTTACAATTTCAATTAACTTGAACACAACTTTCATACAAAGGAAATTTAAATTTACTACAAGAAATATATCTTTTAAACATTTTAGCAGATGTTGGTTCATATTCATGGCTTCTCAAAATAGCACATAGACGTACACTAGATGTTCTTAAGATTATCTTAAGTAGTACTAAAAAAGATTTTTAAGTATATTAATTACAAAATTAGTATGTGAAAATAGAGCACTTAAGTACACTATGGAAGTGTACTTTATTCACCTGGGTAACATGATGTGTTTTTTGTAGAGTTAATTGTACAAAGAAGACAATCATTTTGGTCTTTTAGGTCTCTTAGTATGGGATGTTAGGTGTTTAAAATTCTGCCTGCCATGTTTAATGGAAAATCATAGATACATTAGGGGCTTTTTCTCAGACAAAAGTTAAATTAATTTCCATTTCTAAAAGATAATTTTTTTTTACATGAAAGTTGCATTACAGTGAAAAAGTTTGATTTTAAATGCGGTTCATGTAAAAATTAAACATAAAAAAGTCTTGCATATTTTACACAAATTTGGATGATAAATGCAGTATATGTGGACTGGTTACTTTCAGGAGGTTTATGAAACTAAATGATGTGTCATAACATTTCAGTTGTTCAGTACTAATCTCTGAGCGTGTGATGAATTGTTCATGTGTAGATATGTACAGTACTGTATATCCCTGTGATGCAGAAGTTATAAACATCACAGCAGTGTGATTCAGTTCAGAAATGATTCAAAACAACACAGATGGTCATTTCAGCAGGAGTCAAAGCAGCAGCGCTTGAATCAGAAACAAACCTGCTGAGTTCTCACCAGAGATTCAGGTTCACCTGCTTCAGTGCTGCTTTATCTTATTAACAGTCTCTATTATATGAGTTTAGCTTTATAACTTTTATGTGAAACAATCACTAGTAAGTTGCCTTTTTAACTCTTTAAACTTTAGGGGCAGTTTCCCAGACAGGGTTTAGATTAATCCAGGATATATTAGGACATTTAAGTAGTTTTTTACAAACATACCTCACATAAAACAATCTTGTTGTGCATCTTGAGACAAAACAATGACACTGATATATGTTAAGATATGTCAGGGCAAGATGTTTTTAAATGAAGGCAGTTTAAACATGTATTTTAGTCTGGGACTAGGCCCTGTCTGGGAAACTGTCCCTAAATGTTTATGTGCAGGTCATTGTGTGCCTCTATAGAAAAGATCTTATTTATTTAATGTAATGTCTGTAGTGTCTGTACTTCAAATGAGTCTGATGTTAAAGTGAACTCTTACACTTCACATCTGTAACAGATTCAACGCCTCTCCTGATGGATGATGTTGGTTGTGTTGGTGAAGCATTGTGTTAGCAGTGTTAAAGGTCTTGGGTTTGATTCACACACATACTGATCAAATGTATTGTTTGAATGCACTTTGCTTTGAATGTGTCTGCCAAATGCATAAATGTATGTTGGGTATTAGTGACCATCAGCTGGACATCTGACTCCACCGGGTCTGAGAGAGAGAGAAAATAAATGTGTTGATCAGTGCTGGTCCTATACAGGTAAAATAAAGTTTCTCATTTCCATCTTTTGTGATTAAATAACCAGACCTGCTGGAGATTTGTAAAACACAGCATTGCCTTTTTCTCTTCAGCTTTATAAGAATTAATAAATAAATTATAAAATGAAAGTCATACTAAATCGTCTATGTATATTTCTTTCCCATTTTTGAAAGTGTAGATTAAAGCAATAAGCCCCAAGAAGCAGTGGGTTACCAGTGCATCCGCTTCGCGTCGTGCCTAAAACCCCATTAGCTGTTATAAAATACACTGTAACCCCACTGCTTTGCGGGGTTTATTGCGTTTATAAAACGGTTACTTCATATGCATAACGTTAGCGGGATTTCGTAAAATAAAACACAAATAAGTTGTAATTATATTAGTTCAAATATTAGTCTTCCACCAAACAAAGTAGTTCCTCAGAATCAAGTGTGGCTGCAACAGAGCGCAGTTCCCAACCAACACAGATGCAGCAAAGACACAATGAAAATATGATTTAAGAATGTGGTGTTTCATCTAATACATTAACATTTATATTGTGCAACTGTTGAAGTGATTATCAAAAATGCTTGGAAGCATGCTTAACTTTAACTCTTTCCACGTCAGCGTTTTTTTTTAAGTAGCCACCCAGTTTTAGTTTAATGCCTTGCAGAAAAATGGTCTTCTTTAAATTAACATAAAATATCCAATGAAAGAACAGACGTTTCATCCTACCTTCATTTGTTCTCTTATCACCTCTCAAATTTTCAGCTAAAAAGCGGAGTTAATTCCATTTTTGTGAAGAACCTTTGTAAGAGATCAGATTCAAAGCCATCAAAACTGACACGGTGTTTTTAGTGTTGAGAGAATGCGTCAGTGTTTAAGTTGGGTAAGATCGCCACCCAGTGGATAATAGCGGAAATATGAATTTGAGTTAGAAACTCCTCAGGGAACGTTTTCTCTTTATCGACGAGATGACTCAACAATATTTATTGACATTTATCTGGATATCGGCTTTAATTGTGCAATTGTAGAAAAATAAAAAATATGATTAAAGACTGTGGTGTTTTATTTTCATAAATCAGTACGCAGCAACAGTGGCGCAGTGATACTTATGTAAGTCTGAACCGTGGGGTTACCGAGGTATTTTATCACTCTTAGAATGTGTTTCAACCAATCAGAATGAAGAGCCAGAACGGGCCGTTTTATAATTATATTTCTAAACAGATCAAGAGATAAACTCACCATATTCACATCTACAGGGTACAACAAAGATCAGAAGTGATTTTAGATCAATATAAAGAGAGAAAGATTCAAACACACATTCTTCAGCTCTTATGGGCGATCTTATGCTCTTTGAGGATTATATGGGTTTGATTTAAGGACTTCTGCATTCAGTGTTTTACAGTAAAGAAGAACAGGAAAGAAACAACCTTAATCGATTCCATAGATTCAAAGGTCTAAAAAGACTCTGTGTGTGTATTTGTTGTGTGTCTGTGTCTGTGTGTGTGTGCGCGCGCGTGGGGGGATGAGACACCTGTGTGTAACCTCCTTGTGATCCTCAAACTGGTTTCCATGGTAACGGGATGCTGGCTGGCCATTGAATAAATCGGGAGGTCAATAGCTCTTCCTTTGTGATCTGATCATGCGTTGATTTTGCTCAGAGAACATGTTAGTGTTCAAATAAATTGAGTTTTTAAGTTTCAGAGGAAATCTCGATATATTTGCCAAGTCTGCATTCAAAAGCCAGATCTCACTAGGCAATCAAACATTTCTGCCGAGACATGAGACATCTAATCTATACATGTTCATTTTATATTCTACCAGATGTTTCATATTTTAGAATAAAACACAATCACGTCTTCTGATAATCATAAGTTAAGTGTTAAACGCTAACTTCAGACAGATATTTTGTGTTTACTGTATCTTTAAAGCATTCTGTTGTAGATAATAATGCTCAGTCTGGCATTCAACATTTCCAAATCAATGAAGGTGTCACATTTGATTTGATTTTAAGGCATTAGCATGTCGTGTGCGCCTGAGACAGACAGCATGCCATTCCAGATAAATCAATGTCATCTAGCAAGCTGATGCAGCAGCACACGTATCGTCATAGTGTCAGTCTGAAGAGTTATAGACTGCAGAATCTTCTTTAATGTCCTGTGAGACGGTCCTGTTACAGCATCATTCATAAGATAACCTCTGATTCTCTCTGATGTGTAATTGTGTTGTGTGTGAGATAAATACACAACCTCATCTCTGTCAACAAACCCCTGAACACAATAGAGACAGAAGAACATGGACAGGAAGTGACATCATTAAGATACAAAATAAAATACATAAACCAAACATACATTACACATGTGAAATGTGTCTGCATGTTTACTTTGATGAATGGTCTGAAGTTATTTTGGTGATGAAGACTATTGGCAGGGTGAGTTTTTGTTGGTTTTATTTTATTTCTGGTTGATATAATCCTCTGGTCATGGAAGATCAAGTTGAACACATTGCACTTGACATTGTGATCCAACTATCATTTCCTTCAGAAACAGAATTAATATCATACAGTATTCCCAATGGTTTGCTTTATTAACACACCTGACCTGTTATTAATATGTTATATTACACAGTGTTGAGAAAGCATTGATCTATAGTAGGTAATGCAAACGTTTCTTTTAGTTTAATGTTGTTGCGGGTTGGTAATGACCTTCAGAGAGTTATAAATACTGCTGACAGATCAACTTTCAAAATATGTCAAACCTCATTACATTTTCAATCCATCAGATAACATCCATATGGAGACACCTGCTGTATGAGTTCGCCTCAGCGTAAGTTATTACATTATTTCATTATGTTATTAATTTAGAAGCATATATGGATTTGTTTAATGATGGTTTGGTAAATATTTGATGTATGATGGTAAACTGGTCTGTCTCCTGGACAAGCAGTGATGTGGAAACTCTGAATTCAAGTTTTTATTTACTGCTGTCAAATCTTCTTTATGCACATGTGGGCTGATGTTAACTTTAACATCTGGGTTAAATTACTTATTATGATTGTGCAACACTGTTTTCCTCCTATTTTTGTGTGAAACTTGAAGGTAAAACTGTATAATTTACTCAGGCATTTCAATGTTGATTCATCGTTGAATCAAAGTCAAGGACAAGGTTGAATCAACGTTGAATTACCTTTTGATTTTGCAAATTTATTCAACATTAAACCACAGACCTTATTTAAAAAAAATTCAACGTTAAAGGTCGGTCATCCCTGCCGAAAAATACAATAAAACCATTACAGAAATTCCTAATGGTTTCCATTAAAATACCAATATGAACCATTAGCTTTTACCATTAAAACCACTACAAAATTCCTACAAAATTCCTTTTTGTAGTGTGTTTTGAGACATATTCCATTAGAATTTAATGGCCCCACCAATAGAACCAATACATACCAGTAGAGACCCATAGAAACCATAGTTTCCAATACAACCAATACAATTCCCATTAAAACCAATAAATCCAATAGAATTTCTGTGATGGTGTCTATTGGTTTTTAGCAGGGATATGCCTGCTGGGATAACATCAAATATTAGTAAAAGTATATATTGCTTATTTTTTACAATCAACAGCAGACAGACCTGCATGAAAACAAATTTTGCACAATGAAAAAGAAAATACTTCAGTTGAAAGAGCACTTAATGAAAATAAACCATAGTTTTACTAAAAAAAAAAAGATTACTGTAACCATGGTGGTAACCACAAAATAACCATGATTTTGACAAAAAAACATAGTTACACCATGGTTACTGTGTAGTAATATGTAGAATTTTTTTTATTTTTGTAAGGGACAGCGCGATCCATGACAATCGTGCGATTTTACTTTATAGAAAAATGTGTGTAATGCATAACAGTGACTGTAAATGTGTATGGGAGTGTCATGTAATTAGTTTTAGTTTTTGAGTTACGATCATTAGGCTAATTTTGGGTTTATTTAATTTGCAATTTGGTGGATTTATCCCGTTTGCACATGATGTCACGCAGCGAACGTAAACACGATGACGTAAAACACCGCGCCACGAGCTTTCAGATGGTCGTCGTGCTGTCAGCAGTTACTCAGGTGAGACACAGCTGAATATAAATCCAAGAATGTTTGTTTTATTAATGTGTGAAACTGAGATTTACACTAAAACATTAGGAGAACAAAACCATCTGTGACTGTGACTTGTGTGAATATTTTTCATTTGACTCGTGCACGTCAGGCAATGTTTTATTATTGCTCGTACAAGTGCAAAAACTAAATCTTGTCATGAAATTGTGTGTTTCTGTCGTTCTGCATTATTAATCTTATCTGAGATTAATCCAGCAAACTTTTAGTTTTTTTTACCAAATAACAACGTTGTGTGAACTTAAAAAACTAACCCTATGGGAACCAAAAACTGTTAACTTTAGCAGGTAAAACCCCTCAAGACTTCAGCTATTCAACTTTTTTCAGCAGATTATTCTTATCATCTCTGCAGCTCTCATTATATATTATATAGCCTATAAAGATCAAAAGATTAACAAATATAAACAATATCAAACAAAAAGTATATAGCCTATGAGCTGTATTTTTTATAATACTTTATGTCATGTGCAAACACGTTTAGTTGTTGCTAATATTTTGATAAATGCAATTGCAGTAAATTTCCAAATCACAGTTTGTGGTGACATTCACACCTCTACAGTCAGATTTGTTTGTTAACTCTTGACGTAGACTCCATCTTTAGAGAAGAGAAACTCATCTGCTGTCTGAGAGCCAAACACACACGCTGAGCCTTTCAAACACTGACACTGTTTGTTTATCACCACTGTTAGCAGGGGTGAGAAGACATGCAGAGAGAGAGAGAGAGAGAGAGAGAGAGAGAGAGAGAGAGAGAGAGAGAGAGAGAGAGAGAGAGAAAAAAAGAGAAAGAGAGAGAGATTTAACTGTGCTGTGGCTTTGAGCACAAATACATGTTTCATGTAATACATAAATACTAAGTTATTTTATGACTGGTTTAGTTCTCACTGCTAGTTAATGTTTTACAATAAAGTATCATTTCAATTCTCTTTAATTGTTTATAATGTTTAAATCAGAATGAAACATATATGGACCATTATAAATAAGCACAGTTTGCCCCCCAAAAACCCATCGTCATCATTTTCTCACCTTTCTTCTTCTTTAGTCCTTTTCACACAGAGATTACGGACAATACACGGAAGATGCATCCAGGATTATTTGATTTTTGGAACGTTCACAATGATTTTCCTAAATCTGTGCGTGCATTCACACAGATACCGTAAAGAACTTCAGCATCTGAAGTTTGCTACAGTAATTATCTGTGATTTCTCTCTCGAGAAGCCATGTTTGTTTAAGGACTGATGCTATTGAGTAGTGTATATTTAGGTCCTCTGAAGTCCAGTGAAAGGAGAAACAGTTTTAAATTGTTATTCACTTAACATTTTCTGGTTACAACAACTCAAATCTCACTGTTATTTTCTCTCTGTGTGTTTCAGTTAAATCATCAGATTCAGTTTCATGACATCCATGATGTGATGTTCTCAAAGCACTTAAAGGTAAGATGCCATCTGAACTAAAGTTAACATCAAACTGAGCTGAAAACTTTTAATGTTTGATATAAAAGGTTTTATTTTGTCTGTATGAGATTTAAAATCTCCAGTGGACAATGAGATTTTTAACAAATAATGACTTCAGTTTAGTCTGTTTCTTACACTTCAGAAATACTTCAGTAGTGCACTTAAAATATAGCATATTGACATCATATATGTGGAGTATGGTATAGTATAATATGATGCTTATATCGTGCTCAATGTCACCGGCACATTTAACTTCTATAACCTACTATCTCATTTCTGTTTTAACCTTCTGAGGTCAAATGGTTTTGGAACATCTCATAAAGGTGAGAAACAAGATAACAGACCGATCATTTTAATGAAAACTTTAAAACCTTATTATTTTTATAGTGTGCTTGAGATCATTTGATCAACATTCATCCAGACGTTTCACGTCACAGTTCTGGGGTGATCTGAGGGGAAACGGTGTCGGGTGAGAGGACATGCCAGCGTGTCTGTGTTTAACATGACCAATGATAGTAGACCGCTCTGTCATAATAATGCTCATTACCGCGGTGAGCACCAGAGAGTCTTTGACTTACCTTGTTTTACCCGGCCTTAGATGGAAGCCGCCGGCACATTAAGACGATTAAGACGCCCCTTAACCTTCTCATCTGCTGCCCTACATGAGCGCTATGACGTTGCAGATGTGAATGATGGCCATTATCAAAGGTAACTAAAGGACGTCCGTGTCTGCGTGCCGTTATCCCAGATGACCGTTCAGTGTGTCTGTGTGTGTGTGAGATTGAAGGTTATGCTCGTAACGTCTCACTACGAATTAACTTTTATATTTTGTATTAAACGGGCAAAACTGGCACAGTAAACATGATAGAAAATGAACAATGAGGTCATTTCAATCATAGTACACAAAACAGAGATTTTAAAGACATGAAGGTGAACAATAAGATTATAACTACAGCTATATAACTATAATGACCATAGATATGTATAAAGTCTAGATGTAAAACGTCCGCATTTTTTAGGCCATCTTACCACAGTCAGCTCGCTCACTCATAGCATTGAGTTTTAATGGTGCAGGTACTTTTAAATGACCATACCTTCACTTGCTTAATTTTCTACTGATTTTCATATGGTTTGGTTTGTTATAAACGTCAAAGATGTACCTATGACACTGCATACTTATACAAAAAAAAGAATTTTCATGAAACATGTTAAAGCATCCAGGATTATAGCCACGTTAATAACGTTTGCAAGAAACCAAACCGTTTCAAAATTGGTAGAAAAATTAGCAAGTTATGGTCATTTAAAAAGTAAGTGAGCAAGGTGCCTGTGGTAAGATGGCCGCCATGTGTTGATGTTAGAGACTCTGCCACATAACACATCTAGCCTTTATATATATCTATGATAATGACCTTCAGGGTCAGCGCATGAGAGATACAGAATGAGGAGGCCTTCATGTTTGACTGGGGGGAAACCTCGTTCACCTTATTCTTTTATTAATATTATTATTATTAGTATATTATTATTATTACTACATTGCACTCAATAATGCTTGGTACTGATTGGCTAGTCATAACAAGGTATTTTATTCTGAGATAACAACCGCCTGAAACTAGCACAGCCTACCCGGGTACTGCGAGCGAGTCATTAACAGACAGTTTAATACCTACGAATGAATAATACAGTATGAATATGATTGGTTAATAACATATACAAGAAGCCATATGTTCATCTTACACCCATTAGGAAATGTGTTTCCCTCCAGAAGGTTTGTTTTTCTTAAAAAATTGCTATTAAAAGATATCAAATCAAACTGTTAAATGTCTATATATTTACTTGTATAGCAACTAGCGGGATTGTACAGCCAGCCGGGTTGTTATCGCAAATAAATCACTCACTATAGTAAAACCATTTAACCATCTTATCATAAAACTGAAATGCAAGACTATGCATGGAAAACTCAGGCAAATCATAGTGACCAGATAACCAAATAACAGCAAAAGCAAACAACGTCACTGACAGATCTACACCAGAAAACATTTTACCTTCAGAAGAGCTGCAGGCGACGAGAGGTCTTTATTTGTCCTTAACATATCGCTTCATATTGGATTTTCATTCCGATTCTCTCAGATTGAAAACTCTCATGTGTTTCTAGAGGAACCTGGACAGATTGACAGGTGATTATGACTCAGATTTATATCAGACAGATCATTTTATGGATGGATTTATATGGACAGGTGATTTCCACATGGTTAAACAACTATGATAGTGTGTTCAGTCTCTCTGATAGACAGTGCTGAGATGTTCTTCTTTATCTCCGGTATGACGAGAGAGAGAGAGAGAGAGAGAGAGAGAGAGAGAGAGAGAGAGAGAGAGAGAGAGAGAGAGAGAGAGAGAGAGAGAGAGAGAGAGAGACCATTAGAGGAAATTGTTGATCTAGAACGAATTCAAGTGAGCTTTAGTGATAACCAAATGAATTTTTAATGACTACATTGATTGTTTTTGCTCAGCTTTTTAAATTAAAGGTAAAGTTGTTTCATTTAGTTGTTGTGTTCTAATTTAATCTTCAGCCTCATTTGTAGTCTGGGTTTTTGTCTTCATGAATTAATGAAGTTTGTGAAAAACATCTGAAGATAAACATAAAATACAAATATTTGACATACTGTACTCAATTTTTAGGACCATCAACAATTTTTGGATTGCATCATTATTTTCACAATTCCAGTCTCACGGGGTTTTGTGATATAGTTACGTAATTTTTTTGATTCTTTTTTCGTAATATTATCACAAATTTCCGTGTTTTTTAGTAATCGTATAACAAATTCCTGTTTTTGTGCGATTATCACGAATTGGTTACGCAACTGCTTTTTCCTATTTTTAAACCATTGTTGCTTCGGTTTAGGGTTAGATTTGGCACCTGCATTAGAATGTCACTTTATAATTGGCTTTTACAATTTTTTTAAATAATTTTTTTATATGTCGCCTGGCAGTAGGGTTAGAGTTTGGTTTGGGTACCGATGTAATTTTATGTAAATCTAACCCTAAACCAAAGTGACAATGGTAAAAAAATAGGACAAAACAGTGGAGTAACCAATACGTGACAATCACACGAAAACAGGAATTCGTTATACGATCACGAAAAATGTGGAAATTCATGATAATATCTCAAAAAATTACATGACTATTTAATAAGCATTACATATAGCATTTACATTTATAGCTTATAGTCCATTACAAGGTATTCATTTTTTATCAGTATGTGTGTTCACATTACCTTTTGTCCTGCTATTTTTATATTCTATGCAGGAACACAATAATAACATAATTACACAATAAGCATTGTAATACTACACTATTTACATTTACACAAAGACCCACAAGCAGTGTGGCGGTGTGCCATTGTTTCTTTCACTGGAAAAGTGGACACATTATACATTATAGGAGTGAATTACCGGATAGATCTTTCAGCTGTAGAGAAAATCATTGAAGGTCATTGGAAACACCTATAAGTATGTAAACTGACATTCTGTCTGAATCGTGTGAGAGAGAGATTGGCATTAAATTTTTACAAGATGGTACGGCTGTTTTCACTTCAGTGTTTGTGCTGGAAGTTTTTGGCATTAAACATTTATGTTACTGTCACACCAGTGAGGAAATTGGCTTTTGGGTTTTATTTAAAGGTGCAGAAGCTGATGATGTGGGAGGAACAGAATCAATATAAGCTTTCAGTCTTTTACTGGACTTTCATCTCATTCCTCATGGAGCTTGTGATGGTGTTTAACAGGTGATTATTTCTTTATCCACCTGTCTTATAGTCATGGTTTGTGAAATCCAGACTAAAGTTGAATAATCTAATATGTGGAGCACACTCATTTATTTCAATCTTTGACCTGACCTACTCAGTTAGTATTAAAAATATCAAGTTCATATTTTCAAATTATGTTCTTTACAATATGTAGGGTGATTTTATGCCAAAAACAATAAGTCACAAATGTTTTGTACAGGTTATTTCATGTTTAGTGTTCCTCAGAAAAGTGGGTTAAAATGTAGATTTCATGAAGAACAGCCATCACATTATAATGGTATCAGCAGTGTGCTCAGCATTAACCTAATGCACAATGAGATCTTGACATTTAATTTTAGGCTCACATGAAAGAGGTAATTGCTTTTAAATGGCCTATTAGTGCATTTGGAAAGCAGGATAAAGGCGTTGAAACATTAACAGGCAATCTACAGCATGACAGCAGAATTATTTCACTCCTGTGTAAAGACCGTTCAGACGTTTGTGTGGGATTTTGAAAGGCGTCTTTGCGTAAATAATACATGCATTTACTTTCTTGTTGATAAACATGAAAGATTTACATTTGTTTCAAACTATTTCATTTAATTCATCATGTGCGTTGATGAAAGTCATGTGCTTTAACAATAAAACATCAAAGATCTGTGATGTCATGAGGTTGAATGAAACTGTTATCTTCCACATTAAATCTGAATATCCAGCTATGAACCAGATGACATTGGCATGAAATTTTGTATGCGTGATCTTTATGTTAACAGCGAGTGTAATGTTTTACTGTTAAAAGCTCATTAATAAACATGATTGCTCAGGGTTTTAAACGGGCTGTAAAATATTGAGGACAAAAGGACAGAGTTTGATCAGAATTACAGTCGGATCTTATAAAGGCTAAACTCTGTATTCATTTGCATTTCTTACATTTTTATAGATTTCTTTATTGAGCAGTAATAACAGTATTCTGACATTATTTTTAATTGTTTAATGATTATTAATGTTTATATTAATTCAGGAACTACATGAAAAATGTGCACTTTACATTCCAACTATTTGAGTAAACATCACATGTGACCTGAAAAATATGTTTACATGTATTAATAAGATTAGCTTGGATATTAAACTAATCCTGTATGACATTAATAAAACCTCAGATCTGATGAACAGAGGACTAATGTTACTGTTATTTGACTTTTGCATGTTGAATGATGATGAACTGAAAGAACCTGAACTGTATCTTGAGATTCGTTGAACAGAGCTCAGATGCAAAACTCTCTCTCAGACATGTTTTCTTGTAAATGAGCATTTTTTCTCAGATTCTGCCAACAAACCGGTAAAAATTGAAGCGAAAGTATTTGATAAGCGTATAATACATCCCGAGAGCATTCGGTTAATATCAATATCTCATATTGACGAAGGTGGCATTCAGAGGCTTTTGCATTTGAGCTCCTATTCATGATATAAAACAGCAAAGTGCTGCTGGTTATTTATAGTCTTGTATAATAAAAACTAGTGTCAGGTTTAATCTAACAGCATTAGTTTTACTTAATCATTCAGTTCAGTCAGAAAAAAGCAGGTGCACACAACTTCATTTTATCCATTTTATGCCATTTATAAGATAATCATCAGACTATAAAGGCAAAATTCACCACAGTTCTTTTCTCAAACATAATGTTATGTGCTGTCTTGTTGTCTGCTGCCATCAGAGGGACATTAATGGAGTAATGAAGTGGCTGATAGTGAGTGCACTACATAGGACATTATACACATTTAGGACCAGATTTACTAAACGGGGCAAATTAGTGCGAGAGATTGCAATTCAAAAAAATTGGGGATGGGAGTGGTAATATCTACGGGTTATTTACTAAAAGGCGCAAATTAAATAACGCAGGTGCAACAGCTAATAATGAACCACAGAATCTACTAAGAGCAGCGTAAATTAGTTAAAGGTCACAATTAAGCAGAGCTGATGAGGTGCAGGTGATCTACTAACACCTGAGGAGCTTGAGTTCAGCACCACAGACATCACAGATGAAAATA